>NC_089818.1:1720328-1727828 GCF_029633855.1 Hoplias malabaricus
TCTGATCTAGAAACAAATCTTCACAATGTTCCAACATATGTCCACAACTGTTTGGTTTTATAGTGCACTCAGATTATTAACTAAAAAAAGCAGTTATCTGTAATAGTATTAAAGGTTTGAAATTAAATCAGATATATTTTATATGAAGTATACAGCCTGTGGGTATTCTAAGAGAGAACAGTATTGTGAAGGTGGATGATTAACATTTACACCCCTAATGCACTGTGTTTGTCTTAATACAGGGAAGAGTTTAGTAGATTTAACCCTTCACCTCTTCACCGACTACGGTCTGATTAATCTGTTCCAGCTGGACCTGTTAAAACTGCGGCAATTTTTAGGCAAGAATCACACACACACACACACACACACACACCTGGTGGCTGTGTAAAGAAACCCTAATAATATGGAAGCTTATAATATTTTTTGTAAAAACGCACACATTAATCATTTAATGGTTAAATGACTGTAAAATAAATAATGTAATATATAAATAGATTTTTATCATGAAACATATTCATATTTAATGAAATTCCTGAATAGATTTTTGCATTTCTACATTTTACATTTCTATTTATGCATTTTCTTGCATTTATATGTTAATTAGGACGGCAGTCCTAACCTCATTCTAAATTAAATGAATGTTAATGTAATGTGCAATTATTTATCATTGTACAACGAAATGTGTCTTCCGTATTTCGACCGTCTGTGACAGTGAACACACACACATCACCGCAGAGGCGTGTTTTGCTGTGATTTCGGTTCTGTCTCAGCACCACAGTGACTGTTTAAAGATATAAGCAAAAAAGGAATAAGTGGCTACTGAAAATGAAAGAATTAAACAGTTAAAAATAATATACACATTTGTCAAAAATGCTTTGCCACACAAGATTAGCTTACAGCTGACTCTGAGCAAGCAGCAGGAAGAACTGTGTGGGACCGATTCCACTGAAAGGATGAGAATGTTGATTGTAAGAAATGCAGATCAAAGCAAAGATCCAGGAGCATCAGGTGAGTGAGGAAAACTCTGTGGTTTGGTGAAAGATATATTGCTCATCAGAGGCAGTCTGTGGTGAGAGTGAATTGGGCCTACTCCAGGAGCCATGTGGTAACACGAGTTACTGATGTCTGAGTGTAATCCAGCACCTTGGTGGGTTGCCTTTTTTTAATGGCTTGGCCACAAGTTACTGGTTGGTTAATGAGCATCACTAATTTTATTGCACATTTTTCCCCCAGTCATTAGATATCACCAATTCCACCTCGTTTTTTATGACTTGCCCAGTCACACACACTGTCACCAGCCTGGGAGTGTGAGAAGCACATGCTTCCTCAGAGACGTGTGACACCAGCCGTGGCCTCTTTTCCAATCGCCTCAAACAAAATGCCACCGTAGCTCAATGTGCTTGGAGGAGAATATTTGGACCCCTGCTCCCAGATGGCCTACAAAGTTTTCCATTGACGGCAATGATATGTTGTCTTGGTTTTTCTGGTAAAATTATGGAATGTATGGTAGGACACTGATTTTGTTTGTTTTTATCAACAGTTATGGTACACGAATCGTACCGCAGTCAGAACCCGTATCACAACGCTCTCCACGCTGCTGATGTCACACAGGCCATGTACTGCTACCTTCAGGAACCACAGGTGTGTGTGTGTGTGTGGGGCTGAGGTATGTGGTGACAGAAAGAAAGAGGGTGAATATGAAGAATAGAGAAAGGTGTATAACTGCTGCTGTAATACTGCTATACTCGCAAATCAGATCAGACCAAAAACCTGTATGTGTGCTCCTGTGTGTTTGTATTCCCAGCTTTCAGAGTCTCTGACATCGTGTGATATCCTGCTGGGTTTATTGGCTGCTGCCACTCATGACCTAGATCATCCAGGTGTCAATCAGAACTTCTTCATCAAAACTGACCACTACCTGGCCTCGCTTTACAATGTAAGGCATCTCTCACTGACTCACTCACACACACACACACACACACACACTACAAACCTTTTTTTCCATACAAGCTTGTTTTATTCCTTCATATATTCTCACTTTCTGCAGCCAAACAAACCATACTGTATCCAAAGTTTTTGTGTGTGTCTGTGTGTGTGTGTTTTTACATGTTATATATATGTTATAGAACACATCCGTATTGGAGAACCACCACTGGAAATGTGCTGTGAGTCTGCTGAGAGAATCAAGACTATTGTCCCATTTTCCATCTGAGGACAGGTATGTGCACACACACTCTCACACAAACACACACAACTGTTTCTGTGTCAGTGTTTATCCTGAGTTTGCATGTAAAATGTGTGTGTGTTTGAAGGCAGAACCTGGAGAAACGTTTGGGTTCTTTGATTCTGGCAACTGACATCAGCCGACAGAACGAATACCTGAGTGAGTTCAGAGCTCATCTGGACAGAGCAGACCTTCACCTGAGCAACAGCAGGAACAGACACTTTATACTACAGGTATATACACACACACAAAACAACAGGAAAAGACAAGCTCGACCTATCCATCCATCCATCCATTATCTGTAACCGCTTATCCAATTTAGGGTCGCGGGGGGTCCAGAGTCTACCTGGAATCATCGGGTGCAAGGCGGGAATACACCCTGGAGGGGGCGCCAGTCCTTCACAGGGCAACACAGACACACACACATTCACACCTACGGACACTTTCAAGTCGCCAATCCACCTGCAACGTGTGTTTTTTGGACTGTGGGAGGAAACCGGAGCACCCGGAGGAAACCCACGCGGACACGGGGAGAACACACCAACTCCTCACAGACAGTCACCCGGAGCGGGAATCGAACCCACAACCTCCAGGCCCCTGGAGCTGTGTGACTGCGACACTACCTGCTGCGCCACCGTGCCGCCAAGCTCAACCCACTCATCACAAACTTTTCCGTTTTGTGTGCAGTTAAATCTCTCTCTCTCTCTCTCTCTCTCTCTCTCTCTCAGATGGCTCTGAAGTGTGCAGATATCTGTAACCCATGTAGACCCTGGAGACTCAGTACAATCTGGAGCCATAAAGTTACAGAGGAGTTTTTTAATCAAGGTACAGTCTGCCCTCTCTCTCTCTCTCTCTCTCTCTCTCTCTCTCTCTCTCTCTCACACACACACACACGCACGCACACATTTAAAAAAACATTATATTGAAGATACATTAATAACATCTGCAGAAAATGATTGTGACATGGAGTAATTTCTTGTGTGTGTGCGCAGGTGACATTGAGAGGAAGCAGAACCTGGATGTGAGTGTCCTTTGTGACAGGAATTCAAACACTGTGGCTAAAATACAAATAGGTAAATCTGTCAAACACACTTGCATATGCAGCTCTTTGTAGACAGCTGTTCTCCTGACAGAATTTAGCTCCTCTTAGGTGCAATCACTGTGCACATACAGTTTGAATTAAATTTATTGGAGCACATGAACAAAATACTGTGTTCCACTTGAGCCTTACCAGCACTGAGTTCAGAATCCAAAATGGCTGTATTATACTGTATATTTGTGCATCTATTTGTGCATTTGTGTCTATTAATTGAGTCCTACACACAGTACTGTCCCACTACTGTGTGTGATCACGTTTGCATGGTGTTTGGATGCGGAAAATATTGCACAATACACTGTTATCAACTGGTATAGCTAACAATGCTAACCAGGGCCAAGCTAACAGTGATCACCTGGGGCATAGGATGCAATTCCTAGCTTCACCGTTTGAGGAAAATGGAACAAAGCATAAAGTTCCCATAGCCAGTGTGAAGTGTGGGCTAGAGGAGTATAAAGCCACTCAGTACTGGGCTGTGGAGCAGTGGAACTCATCAATATATATATTGATATGATTCACAACTCTCTCTCTCTCTCTCTCTCTCTCTCACCCCCAATAGGGTTCATATCTTTTGTGGTGGAGCCGCTATTTTTGGAATGGTCTCGTTTCTCGGACACGCCACTTTCTCGTGTCATGCTGGGTCACATGACCTCAAACAAGTACAACTGGACCCACCTACAACAGGAGGACCTGAGAGAAACCACCCAGAGCACATCCTCCAAAACTCTACCTCAGGGTGGCCTGGGGCCATGACATTTATATGCGCACACACACACACACACTGTACCTATGCCAAGGAGGGTTATAGACTGAAGCACTGCCAACCCCCACAAGTACAAGAAAACACACGCAAATACACACACACACACAGACGCTCGCACATCATTAAACCACTAATATTTCTTATTTTTAAACATAATTTATTGTATTTAAAAAAAAAAACGCTTTTCTTCCTAAACTTAGAGCAATACAGAGATACCTCACACTGCGTTTTCTGTCAGAGCTTCTCCTCCTGCTTCTCTTTAATTTATTTTGTATTTGATACAGAGTTGAAGGGAATGAAAACCAACACACACACTGACTAAGAGTTAGATCAGTGTGTTTTGTCTTGAACTAATGTGCCATTATACTGTATTCAACACTGAACTTTACAAATAACATGTTAGTTTTATGTGCCATATATCACACATCCACTGGGTTCTTTTTCTCTAACCCCCCCCTCCACTCACACATGCACACTGAACACACGCAAGTGCACCGGAGCGCTTAGCGCTGGAAATCCGGTGTTTCTGTCTTTACACTGTGAGCCGTAAGTAAATTGCTCTGTCTCTCTCACACACGGCGTGTCATAAACCCGCACTACTACTGTCATTACACACACATGCGCAGTCACCGAAGGTTTGTAATCTCCTGCTTCACTTGTTTATTTTGAAACCAAGGGTATTAATCAAGTTTCTCTTTACTGCAGTAATAATCTCTCCTCCTCTAGGAATGATTTGCCCTACATTGCTGTGAGGAGTTGATGCCATTCAGTCACATACTTTAGTAAGGTCAGGTATCACACACACCACTCCAGATCATCCCTGAAGTATTGGGTAGAGCTCCATCACTCCAGAGAACACAGATCAGTGGCTCTGTAGCTCAATGCTGCAGCTCATTAAAACCCCTCTAGCCCACAGCTGGCATTGAGCATGGTGACTTCTCTTGTCCAGCTGCTTCAGAGCGTCCCCTTCTGTTAACAATGCAATTTCTATGCAGGTTATGCAAGTGTCACCAAAGAGTGTATCTAACTGTGACTGGGTAAACTTGTTAAAGGAGGTATCTACAAACCTTTGTGCATGTGATGTACATCATTTAACACCAGACTATGCTGCATGGAGTTTTTACTTCTCCTTTGCAATGTGGGTTTGCAGACAAACTGCACTTCTCTGGTCTCACAGAGCCTCTATAAAAGTCACCATAGGTTTTAATCAGTGTTTATAAGGACTGTCTGGTAAAGACAGTTGCTCTCTCTTTGGGTTGTGAAGCCTTTATTAAGGTGCTTATGAAGACTTAAATGAAAGAGCAGATGAAGAAGCTTGTCTATAAGCTATGCACTAAGCTGCTTGACCAAACTTCTGTCACAGAGCATCAGCTATTTTCAGCAGCTGTTTACCTTTAGAGAGGGGTTTTTAGATTCAGGCGGATGCATACCACATTTATCTCGTGTTCTCTTCTTCAGTTTCCCTGACACTAGGTTCGTTGTGCATTCTCCAGCAGCAGACTGCTGTGAATGGAGGTTTAGAATCAGTTATACCCTTCAGGTCTAGATTATAAACCCATTACTGAAGCCAGAGGAAATATGGTCCTTCGAGGGGTCTTGATGAAAGAAAATGGTTCTATTTAGAGTTCTATATAAAAAAACACTTGTTTCATTAAATGATTTATTGCCTTGTGGAATGGTTCTTTAAAAATAATTCTTCTAAAAGCAATGTAACGTTCTTCATCAGTCTAAAGGTAAAAAAATCATTATGCAAGAAATCATTTAAAGTAACACTAGATAATATTTTCACTTAAAAACTGCCGCTTTATAATCGCTGCGATACTCCGCTGACCTGTATTAGGAAGGATTTTTAAGGAACAGTAGGTAAAATTTCTATTTTTGCTCCAGTTTGATACACTTACCCCCCTGTCTTAAAATCAAGGGGGGTGGAGGTTTCCTACCCTTTTTCCAAAATTACCTACTGCAGTTTGTGCAGTGCTGAGCCCAGAGTAGCAACAACAGAGGATCTAGTCTCCTTTTACAGATCTGTGAAGCTTCACAATAAAAGCTGAAAAATAAAAAGCTGTAATATTAAAGAATAAATATTATGTAGTGTTCCTTTAAGCACACCAATGGGTCTTTGGAGAACTATTTCTATAATCAACGATAAACCAGTGCTTTAACTCTTAGACACTGTGTACACCGAATGGATCGATGTGCGTTGAGTATCAGGGTTATATCTGAGTTTTTCCACATAGAAAAACAGGTGTAAACGTACTACAGACATTTAAGAGCTGATTCACTCAGAGCACTTCAGGAGTGGGTCTAGTGTATACAGGGTGTGAGACTCCACAGACGTCACAATAGATTCTCTGATTATTTCTTCCTCCTGGCAAAAGCTAGGAGGCTGTGGCTGAGACTGCGTTAAGAATGCTGTTTTGTGGAAAGTTTTTTAATACAAACATTTTAACAACGTGAAGGAGAAGCGTTTCTAATGTTTTGCCAAAACTGATTTTGATACATGCCTATTGCGGTAACATTTTCTTTAATAAAAAGGAAATTGTTAGAAAAATATTTAGTGTGTGTCCTTTATCATAACATTTGTTGTTAATCTGAGGAGAAGAGTAATAAGAAGAGTTTATTAATCCCTTTGGGGAAACTGATTCTATGAATGTATGTCATCTGTGGCACTGAACACAAAAACATTAGCAATTTTAGCTACAAACGCTAGCGGTGAGCACACAGCAGTTTTAGTGGTTAGGTGCACTTTAGTTCTCTAACTTCAAGGCCACAGCTGATTCCATATTCCTTCAGAAAAAGTCTTTAAAAGTACACCTAATATTTCGGCTAGAACAGATTAAGTGTAAAATAGAAAGAACAAAGCTTAAGACTAAACGTTTCTTTACTGTTGTGGTTCCTCTGCTTGGCCACTAGAGGAAGTGTAATATTTTTGAGTATTGTGGATTTGTGACCTCTGGTGGCTAGGTGGGGAAACTACAATATGACAGGCACTCCACTGAATTTGAATATTAAAGGAAAAAATTCTAATTTACATGATTTCGCACTGACCCCAGATGCAGTCAATCAGCCAAGACATGGGCAGAATTATGGGTTTCCTGGTTTATAAAAACAAGCACCGGAAGTCACCCGAATAGTCCAAGTAATTTCTATAAAAATACATCTCCAACATTTCTCTCAAACTGTTCAGATTTTAATAATGGTCTCACAGATGAGTTGATGTGTTTTACGAGGCAGTGTGACACTTCAAACTGTAGAACTAAACCAAACGTGAGAAACAAAAGTGCTGTGACGCGTGCTAGGGCTGCTATTCAGTGTCAGAAACTAGAGGACTGACCTCAGATCAGATTCCACAATACTTTATGATGATCACTATCATTAATGCTGATTTTAGATCACTCCTATTCTGGAAGTTGTGTG
>NC_089818.1:1732828-1765328 GCF_029633855.1 Hoplias malabaricus
GTGGTAGGACTGAGGCTGGTACCGGTAGAATGAGCTCAGACCCAGACCCATTATCTGTGGTGAATCAGCTCCGTGAGCTGGCGGCGGACCCTCTGAACCGCAGGCTGATCGCTGAGGACCAGGGCTGTCTTCCTGGGCTCATTTTATTCCTGGACCACGCCGACCCTCGGGTGGTCTACACCGCTCTACAGGTGAGGAGACCAATAGAAAGTTGTCATGTGTGTGATGCCCATATAATGTGTTCCAGGTCTGATCTGGACAGTGTCTGTGTAACAGAAATGAATGGGATTTTAAATTTGCTGGAACTGTGTGGAAGTCTATGGAAACCCACACACTTTAAAATGATGTTCCTTCAATTGTTCTTTGGTAACGAATATGGTTCTGTATTGAAGCATGAACACTTAAAGAACCGTTTGTATGATTAAAGGGTTTTTTCAACTGATAGAAAATGTGGTATAGATCGTTCTATTTAGCACCTTTTAGAAAATGGTTCTGTATGGCACCAAAAAAATGTTTTACTGTGACAAGCTTGACATTATAACTATAAAAGAACCATTTTTGGTGAAATATAACACCCTTTAACACATTTTCCATGTATTTGAAGAAGGCTTTCACAGTGTATAGAACTTTGTGTTCATGGATCTATATAGAATTATGTATATATAACCAGTATATTCATTCATTGTCTGTAACCCTTATCCAGTTCAGGGCGGCGGTGGGTCTGGAGCCTACCCGGAATCACTGGGCACAAGGCAGGAATACACCCTGGAGGGGGCGCCAGTCCTTCACAGGGCAACACACACTCACACATTCACTCACAGACTCACACCTACGGACACTTTTGAGTCACCAATCCACCTACCAACGTGTGTTTTTGAAGTGTGGGAGGAAACCGGAGCACCCAGAGAAAACCCACACAGACACAGAGAGAACACACCACACTCCTCACAGTCACCCGGAGGAAACCCACGCAGACACAGGGAGAACACACCACACTCCTCACAGACAGTCACCCGGAACGGGACTTGAACCCACAACCTCCAGGACACTGGAGCTATGACAGAGACACTACCTGCTGCTCCACCATGCCATTCCATAACCAATACATACATATATGGTCTCATTATACATGTGCACTCTTAAAAAAATGTGTATATATATATAATATGTGTGTGTGTGTGTGTTTGTAGGCTCTGCACTACCTGGCTGAGTGTCGTGCGAACAGAGAAAAGATGAGAGGAGAATTTGGGTTGATGTTGAGTCTTCAAAATGTAACAGAGAAGTGAGTACAGCCTCCTTTGTCACACACACTCAGGTCAGTCTTGATGTGAACTGAACTGTGTGTATCTGTGTGGTTCCAGAGCCACAACGCCGGGGGAGACGAGGCTGCTGGCGTCTGAGGTGTGTGATCTGCTGAAGAATTCAGGAGCAGATGGGGGAGAAGATGAGAGGGATGGAGAGAGAGACGAAGAGAGGGATGGAGAGACGTCCACTTGCAGACGGAAAGCCCATTTTTTCCTTGGCTCATCCAACAAACGAGCTAAAACTGTCATACTGCATGTCGATGGCCTCGATGATCTGGTGTGTTTGTGTGTGTGTTGTAATTGTTGTCTCTTAGTGAGTGTACATATGCCTTTGACATATTGACCCTCAGGATAAAATCACACTCCAGTTGTGCTGTGTTACATTGTGTTAAATGGGACATTCTATGAAAAAATTACCTTTTTTTGCATTGATATAAAACCATTCTGAAAATAATGGAAAAGAAAGATAACCAAGCTAAAATGGTCAAAACCCAGTGTTTCTGCTTCTGGTTCCTCAGGCCAGTTCATGCTCAACTGAGTTGTGGGTCATTCTCATTTAAGGGTGTTGTTTGGTCCTTGTGGTATTTTGATCAAAGGAAACTGTGGTAACTTGTGGAACAGATGTAATATGTCCACTTTGAAATGTTAATGTGACGGTGCCAATAGAAACAGTGGAAAAATTACTGCCTGTGTTTTGTTGTCTCTGAAATTTGAATGCATAACTTCTAAAGACATTTATTCCATTATCCTTCGTAACCTCTGTCCGAAGTTCTCAGACTCAGACGCAGTCCTGGACCTAATGCTGTGCACATTTATGTGCTTTGTCTCACAACTGGTTCACTGATTACTTTGGTGTGTTTATAGGAGCGCAGGTCTCTGTGTGAGGAAGCTCTGCTGAAAATCAGAGGAGTCATCAGCTTCACCTTTCAGATGGCTGTGAAGAGATGCATTGTCAGGATCAGGTCTGACCTTACTGCTGAGGTAAAACACACACACACACAGACACAGCAGCTGTTCTTCACACTGTGTGAAAGATTCATGACGAATGACCAATAAAAACACTCCAAAATGACTCTGAATAACATTATTTTACATTGACATCCACTGAAAGTTAAGGATTTTCCTTTTACTGTAAAGTTACTATTTTGGGAGTTGCATGTTTTTTAATTTGACAACAATGATATAATACAGATTCTGTCTGGCTCAGTACTACCCTCTAGCGTTAATGACGTGCACAACCATCTTTCCTTTTCCTTTACAGACCCTGGGTAATGCCATCGCCTCCACTAAAGTGCTGAAGGCCCAGCAGGTGGTAAAGGGGGAGGACGGTGATGAGGTCAGACATTAAACCCACTTTTACTATTATTCTGCATTTAAAACGTACTTTAACATAATATTACTCTCTGTATCTGTCTATCTTTTCTTATTATTAACTTTAACCTCGAGATCAGTGGTTATTAGAGTTTTTATTCATTTAGAATGAAAGAAAATGGGTGTCAAACACTAATTAATGTGGGATGTCACTCTAAATAATCTGAAATTTGTTTCTAAACTGAAGTAAACACAGAACTCTTATAAATCTCCTGCTGTGCTCTGCACGTGTGAAAGGACCACTCTGGGTCATCTCCAGACCTGATACTCCAGAGTTTCTCTGAAAAACATGTTCATTACAAAACCTCAACACAGCATCTTTACTGGTATTTCTGACCAAGCTATTCAAAGTGTGTGTGTGTGTGTGTGTGTGTGTGTAGATACTGATACCGTTCCACGATGAAGATGATGAGGATGATGAAGGTCTATCGGTGTTTATGACTCTGCCGGAGTATCTCTCAGAGGACGACAGTCCAAGTGTGGAGAGGGAGAAGGTTCTGAGTCGAGTCGGCTCAGCCAGCGAGGGCAGTGGGTGGCTGGCTTCTGCAGCTAACTTCCTGTCCAGATCTTTCTACTGGTGATGACGTTCGGTCTCAGACACTCCTGTACAGTTTCTCACACACACACACACACAATCACTCACACACACGTTTGTTTACCGTCAGAGAGGTATAGGTTTGAAGATGAAGTGTAAACACAATAAGTCACAAAAACACTGGACTGTACTTAAATTGGAACACTGACAAAATATTGATAACTGTTTTGTCTTGAATACTTTTCTAAAGCACTGTATGTACAATGTATACACACTGTATATGCACTGAATTTACAGTACATTAACTTTATATCTGCTGTATATACACAATATGTGCACTGTGTATGCATTGTATATCGATATACAGTCCATGCTGTATATACAGACTATCTATATACTTGCATATGTTTGTGTGATTTTTTTATAATTGGAACGGCTGTATTCAGTGTAAACCATGATATAAACATTCCAGTTTTTTTTAACGAACCAGTCACTGCTGAAAATGAGCTTTTAAGAATTATACTGATTTTATGGATTAAGTATTTGATTAAAATACTGAAATCAAATATTGTGCATGAGACGTTAAATTTGCAGAATTACAGATCAGGGGCCGGATTCACAAAAACTTTACTGTGAAAATAATAATGGTCTTAAGATAAACACTGAAAAGGTCCTAAGAAAGTTCTTAAATGCAATTCTCAAAAAAATCCAAAGTCGTTCTCAGATATTGTCTTAAGGAAGTCCATTCATCCATTCATTATCTGTAACCGCTTATTCAATTCAGGGACACGGTGGGTCCAGAGCCTACCTGGAATCATTGGGCGCAAGGCGGGAACACACCCTGGAGGGGGCGCCAGTCCTTCACAGGGCAACACACACTCACAAGTGTAGCAAAATGGATGAAATGCAGAATCGAAGAAAGCGTTCAAGAATTTGTTTTAAAAAATTGTGTGAAAAAATAGACAACACGAAAAAAAACCCAAAGATTCATGTTTGTCACTAGTTTCCTTACGTAGAAACTAACAGGACTTGAACAACAATCTCCACTTTTACCGTGTTCACATTTTGGACATTACTCAGAGTAATTCAGATATTTAAATTCATCGATTTAGAGATTTGTCTGAACTCGTACTCAGTCCTGAGTGTGTGGCTTGCGAAAGGTTAAAAAAATAGCCAAGAACGTGTATTTTTAAAGTATACCTGTTGTTCATAGAATAGAGTTCTGATTCATTGGTGGGTAACAGTGACTTATTTTTGCTTTTTCAGATCACTTAAGGTGGAACCGACTCTAAATTCAGGAAAGCGCTAACTGCATGAAAGTAAACACAGAGCGAAAGTGCTACAAAACTAAACAGCTCGAGTTACACATGAGTTTCTGTGGGAATTCAAACAGTGAATAAACACTTACAGACAATTTACACTTCAGACACCAACAAACAAAAGCTCTTTTTCTCCTCAAACACACTGTTCCACTTTAAAAGACGCAGAGCTTCTGAACGTAAACAAACCAGAGAAACTACAGGTTCCCACAGTCTTAGACTTTGCCTTTAGCTTTTTTCTTAAGTATGAAGTTAGGGGGGAAAATCATATTTAAGAAGAATATCTGTCTTTCTTTTGTGAATCTGGCCTCTGTTTCTTCTGATGCTCAGGTTAAAGTTAAGGCAATTGTTTTTATTTGCCAGTAAAGTGGTGTTTATTACATGGTGTGTGCATTTACAGTGTGTGTGAGAATCTACTGCCATATCAGTGCTGTGAGGATGATCTGAAAAAGTGCCATATGGAACTTCACTTGTTTATTCACCATCACTTTTGTATGGTCCACCTGTTGATTAGGTACACCAAGTAGTGCTAAATTAGTGTCTCCTTTAGCAGAGGTCTTATTCTCGGCAGTTTCTCACTGATGTCTCAGGATACTTAATGGCTAAACAGTTAAGGAGAAACAGCATCTGACAGAAAGGAGACATGAGACAATTTTGGCAGATCAACCTGAGCTCAGTGAGGGGCTCTACTGAGATCTCCAGAAATATCCCACCTCTCGTCTTGGGTTTGAGAAATGAGAAATATCTGAGCAGCAATAGACACAAGCTCTACTCTCCACAATCTGATCACAGAGTTGTCCAAGAGAAACTACAGAGACATTAAGGTGAGAAAACAGAGAAAATAAGGAGAGATTATAGTGAAAATTAAGAAAAGAATTTCTTAAATTAGTTTTTTTTTGGCTGTAAAAATATGCTGGTCTGTAATCACCATTGACACACACACACACTGCTGAGAGGAAGATTTTATAACTGTATTTAATTATTTATTTATTTATGTTCTGTGCTGCGTTCAGGATCTAAATCTTTGCTCTAGTTCTGTGCCTGTGACGTGCTGAGGTTTAAAATCCTGCAGTTGGTGTAAAGTGACTTTAAAAACACTGTTTTAGTTTAAAGTATAAGACTTGGTTGTTCTTATGTGCTATTTACACACTTTATTTATGACAAATTAAAACTGAACAATGTTACATCAGTTTCTTCTTTGCCTTAAATGTTTGTATACGGAACAATCACTGGTTTAGAAACACCTACCTATCTACACTCACTATCTACAGGAAATGTATTTTTCCTTGCTGTCTTCAATCGTCATACCTCTCTGCCTCCTAAAAGTCTTAAATTTAATCAATTTCTATCTGTTGACACCCTTCCATGTAAATACTATTTGAATAAGGCATTGTTTGGTGGAGCTGAAGCTGATTCATCAAGTGTACTTGAATCTCCACTTGTTTTTTTTTTTGTATTAAAGTTATTAAATTCATTCCCTGGGAAAATGCACACTCACATTTATGCAGGATAGATTGTGTTATTGTGAGTGTCTGCAAATCCATCAAGAAGACACAAGACAGGGCTTGTTTCGTACTCACTGTTCTGTTCTGTGCAAAAACGTCGTGCACACCCATGAAAAAATGTAACCCTCATACACATTTACGGCTCTGAACAGTCCACCGACCAAAAACATCCAGCCGACAGCGTCCTGTGTCACTGATGAAGGACTAGAGGACGAGCGACACACACTGTGCAGCGACAGATGAGCTACTGTCTCTGACTCTACATCTACAAAGTGGACCAACGAGGGAGGAGTGTCTCACAGAGTGGACAGAGAGTGGACACAGGGTTTAAAAACTCCAGCAGCACTGCTGTGTCTGATCCACTCTACACCAGCACAACACACACTAACACACCACCACCACGTCAGTGTCACTGCAGCGCTGAGAATGATCCACCACCACATCACACCTGCTCTGTGGGGGTCCTGAGGAACAGGGGGGAAAGGGGGTTAACCAAGTATGCAGAGCAACAGGTGGACTAAAGTCTGTGCAGAGAGTACAGACTGATAAAATTGATAATGGGTGTAAAACAAGGTAGGTTCCTAACCCAGTGATTATTCAAAGAGAGCAGAGTCCTTTTCGTACTGAAATACATTTTAAATACATGGAATTACTACGTTTATTGTGTCCTGTATCTGAAGTAAATGACCAGAGCTGTGTCTGAACGTTTCCTTCCGGTCTAAATTTTACAGAGCATCCAGACACCAGGGAGGGAGAGAGAGAGAGAGAGAGAGAGGGGGGTGGGTGGGTCTGGATTGCAGTGAATAGAAAGTAAACAGAGAAGGCTTTATGTGACTGAAAGAACACACACACACACACACACACAGCCCAGAGCAACTAGAAATCAGCTTGAGAACGGTGAAAGGAAAGGGCATTGCTTTCAGTTTTACTGTTGTCCTGGCCTTGGATGGACCACCATCACTCAAGGGAACACAGTTCCACTGTTCCACAGCTCAGTGATTCCGGGGCTTTATTCCACATCTAATTTAATGTGATGTTTAACAGGGTGCACAATTCACTCATTATAAATTTAGACATGTGGAAGCCACAACTCGTCTGCAGTGCGCATGCGCCGGACGTACCGCCCCAGCAGGCACTACAGTGTTCCTTCAATATTCAGATTCCAATAAGACACACACTGTCAGTTTTTAGAGAGCGCTGAAAACTCAGGAGACCGTTGAGAACAGTGTTTCCGTTAAAAAGAGAAAGAGAGAGAGAGAGAGAGAGAGTCGGTTCGGTTCGCTGGTACTGGGACCTTCCCGTTTGTGGGAAAGCTTCGGAACCGTGTGCGGGTTTGGACCGGGTCGGTGCTGAGATGGAGACTTTCCTGACGCTTGTCCTGGGGGTCGTCTCCGTTCTTCTGCTGCACGCGCTTCTCTCGAGGAGACGGTGAGTTCAGGACTGAGATTCAGAAGTGTACAGTTACAAGATTTGTTTCCATGCATTGTGGGGACTTTAGATGGACTTCCATTCATTCAGTACTTAACCAAATGTGAAATATGACCCTGAAACCTCACCATGAGTCTTAACGCACCTGAAAATCTAATTATTTAACAGACGTCGTGTGGAAAATCTTGTGGTTCCCATAACACGAGTGAAACCAGGTTTACACACAAACATCTACACAACGTTCATTCATAATGTGCATGCAAATATGTATTTCAAAATATATATATATACCACATAATCCCAGACAGTGAGCATATATCAGTCCAAAAGGCTGGGACTCCACTGACTGTAGCCCACTGCAGGTCCACCATCGGATCCCTCAGATTACTGTCCTGTACCGGAGAGAACTCATTTCCCAGTAAACAAGGAACGTCCCTGGACGTTCAAAATAGGTCTAAAAGTAGTCTGTCCGTCAAGGACATATTTTAAACGTCAATGAACGTCCAAAGTCCATCTTAATAAGTTAGTTAAGTGGTGACCAATCGATAACGTCAGTGAACGTCCAAAACGCGTTTTATACAAGTAATTTATTTCGGGACCAAATAATAACGTCAATGGACGTCCAAAATACGTCTAATAGTCGTCTTTTCAATCTCTGTGTTTGGACGTCTTTTCAACTTTCATTTTCAACTTAAGAGAACGTTGATTAGACGGCAGTCATTACGTTATTTCAACGTT
The DNA here is from genome assembly GCF_029633855.1 of Hoplias malabaricus. NCBI lineage: Eukaryota > Metazoa > Chordata > Actinopteri > Characiformes > Erythrinidae > Hoplias > Hoplias malabaricus. The sequence goes on from NC_089818.1 coordinate 1,741,029, forward strand.
GAATCAACGGCTAAGTGTTTACTGAGTTTATAATCTCCTCAAACAGATTTTACATTCACAGAGACTTTTATTCTGGAAAACACACTAATACAAATATTACCAACAACTCTGAGAGAAATAATAATTAGTATAAGCCTGATATAAAATGATTAAATGATAAAAACGTTGAAACTGTGCTGATTAAAGTTATTTACTAACCTTATTTATAAAGAATAACAAAAATAACCCAATGAAGGAAAAAAAAATGTAAATTGGACTGTGAATGGAAAAGTGCTGAAATTTCTGTTTATTCAGCAGCAGTCTGGCAAGAAATCGCCTTGTAAAACACTAGTGGACCTCCAACTTTGCCCTCAGTGGGTCAACAGTGGTCCGCCACCTCCTTCCTCTCAGGGATTAAGCATTAATGCAAAGTATAGAATAATACAGTGTCATACACCACCACAAACTGGAGTCCTGAGTTTCAGTCTTCTCTTAAATTAGGTCAATCTCAATTGTAGATTTCTGAGTGTCCATCCATCCGTTCATCTATTCTTTCATTCATCACTTCATGAATCATTCATCCACCCATCACACATCTGTCATTCTTACAGTGAACACCCTGAAACTAAACGGATGCCACAGAGGAATCAATGTTCAGCTTGAAAAGAAACCCTAGGAGTGATTGATTATTAAATTATTTCAGTGTGAGCTGTTGAAAATCACTGTGATTATGACTTATTATTATAATTATTCCCATTACTGTCATTTTTTGGACCCTGTTTTACGGCTGCTGAGCGTGACCTTTAGTGAACCAGCTCACCGTCTACACACTAGGAGAACCCTTACTGCCCTGTTATTTACTTATTTTGCCCATTGATTTGTGAATTAATGTTTTATAGTGTACTAAGCTGGATGAGATCCAATAGTCTTTCTCAGCCCTGGCACTGGAGGCACCCTACCCTGGACATTTGAGTGGGTTCCTTGCTTTAACACACCCACTGTAACTCTGAAAGGATTGTTCATTAACGGATCACTTGAATCAGGTGTGTTAGGAGGAGGGAGAGCCATAAACATGCAGGGCAGGGTGCCAGGTCCAGAAATGGCCACTGGAGGCCGCATTTTCACCCAAACAATGGAATGTGATTCATAGCATAGTGTAAATTGAGAATTCAGGTGAAGTCAGTTTTGTTTACAGTGTGTTTTTCACAACTGATGTTGTCTCTAAGCAGCTTTTGTTGAATTCGAGCTCAATACGACAATAACAAGGAAAAATGAGGAAATCATCTTTAGAGGAACCAAGACTCAAAACAGAGGAATCCTTCTCTGTGTGACACCGGAGCTAATGCTGCGTCCTATTTACCTCAGAAGTCAGATGACGGAGCTGGGAATGAAATCACACCCGAGCTGACCGTGATCCAGAAAACCCTATACCCCTGTGAGCTTGTTCCTGGTTAGCACTACCAGTTGATAAAAGTCTATCATTGCATAGTTTTAAGCACTTAAACACATTCACATGCAGCAGTCGGACCTTTTGAATCCTCAGTCTGCCTACCAATGTGTGTTTTTGGACCGTGGGAGGAAACCGGAGCACCAGGAGGAAACCCACGCAGACACAGAGAGAACACACCACACTCCTCACAGACAGTCACCCGGAGGAAACCCACGCAGACACAGAGAGAACACACCACACTCCTCACAGACAGTCACCCGGAGGAAACCCACGCAGACACAGGGAGAACACACCACACTCCTCACAGACAGTCACCCGGAGGAAACCCACGCAGACACAGAGAGAACACACCACACTCCTCACAGACAGTCACCCGGAGGAAACCCACGCAGACACAGAGAGAACACACCACACTCCTCACAGACAGTCACCCGGAGGAAACCGACGCGGACACAGGGAGAACACACCACACCCCTTGCACATTATAGCATTTTCTTCTCAGTTGTGCACAGCGTCTATTGCTCGTTTTAGGGCTAGAAATGACCCGTAAATGACTGAGGTATGCTTCTGGCACATTAGTCGTCGGTTGTTTGGTGATAAGGACGTTCAGAATGTGTTTACAATGAGGCAATTTAAACTGTATTTATCATGTGGTTAATCATTTACTCTGTATTTGCTGCTATGTGAGACATGTTCTGTTCTTCAGGTGCCAGTCTAAGGTCTATTGGCCCTATTCTGGACGACCCTGTATTTAATTATTTATTCACAGCATCCGAGTGTGTGGTATTTTATTTGTAACACATTCTGTCCTCCCAGTATCAGCACACTTACAGAAATAGCACCAAGTGTTTTGTGTTATAACAAGAAGTGTGTGTTGGAAACTTCATTTATAAACTGACCAGTGTTGCAGAGACATTTCTAATATAAGTAAATTAGTACGTATGAATGTAATATGATATATATTCCTAATATAATCAGTAGAATATTTATATATTTCAGTATGATCGTGTATTCTGTTTTGTTTGGAGTAACCAGTAAGGCATGTGAAAGTGAATGAAAGCCTCCTGATGCAGAATGTGTTTTGTGCTGTAGGAGGGAGGGGGAGCCCCCACTAATTAAAGGATGGATTCCATTTCTGGGAAAAACTTTGGAATTCCGGAAGGATTCCCATCAGTTTCTACAGCAACTACAGCAGAGACATGGAGATGTTTTTACTGTACTGATTGCAGGTAAAATTCAGAAACATCAACACACCTGCAAGCACACACACACACACACACACACACACACAAACACAAAGGTCTACAAACAGCCACATGATACAAAACTCTATCCAATCCAGAACAGCAAGCCCAGACTCAGAGCTCAAAATGAGAACAAGCTGCTTACAGCAAAAAAATCACACTGATCTGAATAAAACTGATATTTTAGCGTTTGTTTGTTGATTTATGTGAAATGCCCGGACAATATTCCAGAAATCACACCCATTTTTTAGAACAGTCTTCTTTTTCCACTGAAGACATGCACATTGGAGGTACACATTGACATTATACATGTGTTGATGAAATTGTCACACAGCTCCAGTGTTCTCCCCCGCCGAAGTAGCAGGTAGTGTCTCTGTCACAGCTCTGGAGGTTGTGGGTTCGAGTCCTGCTCTAGGTGACTGTCTGTGAGGAGTGTGGTGTGTTCTCTCTGTGTCTGCATGGGTTTCCTCCGGGTGACTGTCTGTGAGGAGTGTGGTGTGTTCTCTCTGTGTCTGCATGGGTTTCCTCCGGGTGACTGTCTGTGAGGAGTGTGGTGTGTTCTCCCTGTGTCTGCGTGGGTTTCCTCCGGGTGACTGTCTGTGAGGAGTGTGGTGTGTTCTCTCTGTGTCTGCATGGGTTTCCTCCGGGTGACTGTCTGTGAGGAGTGTGGTGTGTTCTCCCTGTGTCTGCGTGGGTTTCCTCCGGGTGACTGTCTGTGAGGAGTGTGGTGTGTTCTCCCTGTGTCTGCGTGGGTTTCCTCCGGGTGACTGTCTGTGAGGAGTGTGGTGTGTTCTCTCTGTGTCTGCATGGGTTTCCTCCGGGTGACTGTCTGTGAGGAGTGTGGTGTGTTCTCCCTGTGTCTGCGTGGGTTTCCTCCGGGTGACTGTCTGTGAGGAGTGTGGTGTGTTCTCTCTGTGTCTGCGTGGGTTTCCTCCGGGTGACTGTCTGTGAGGAGTGTGGTGTGTTCTCTCTGTGTCTGCGTGGGTTTCCTCCGGGTGACTGTCTGTGAGGAGTGTGGTGTGTTCTCTCTGTGTCTGCGTGGGTTTCCTCTGGGTGACTGTCTGTGAGGAGTGTGGAACCAGTGTGTGTGTTTGTGTGTGTGCAGCAGTGTTGCAATATTACGGCATGTGTTTCTCGTTATGTGAAGGAGGAAGTGGAGAGTCATGAAGGGTGAATGAAATGAGGAGGGGGAGATATTGAGGATGAAAAGAATAAATTCAGTTTCAAGACTTGTTTGTGTGCTCAGCACAGAGATTCCCAGAGTAAATATGCATTCTTGCTCAATCCTGAAATATTTGTCCAGGCATCTGTCTAACTCCCACACAGGGAATTCACACCAAGAGTAATTTATTTCACATCGGTGGTAAATGTAGTTCACAAAACGTTATAAAAATCTTGTTAATGATTCCGTGGGTTTCTCAAAGCTAATTTGAATTGAACTGAAACTGAGCAGCGTTTGGAACTAATTCCTGTTGTATACTTTGTGTGTGTTCTGTTGTAGGTAAATACATGACATTTGTTATGAACCCTCTGCTATATCCAGCTGTGATTAAACATGGGAAACAGCTGGATTTCCATGAGTTCACAGATTCAGCTGCATCCAGGACGTTCGGTTACCCAGCTATGAGTTCTGAAAGGTTCCCTGGCCTCAGTGACAAAATCCAGAAATTATACCCTTACCTGCAGGGCCCTGCCCTTAATTCCCTCACACTGAGCATGATGGGAAACCTGCAGCTCCTCCTGCGTCTGCGCACCAGTCAGATGGAGAGTCCAGAAAGTGACTGGATAGAGGAGGATCTGTATGAGTTCTGTGAGCATCTGATGTTTGAGGCGAGCTTTCTGACTCTTTATGGAAAACCTCCTCAAGCAAGGTCTCCAAACGCACATTCACAGTGGACCACCTCCATAAACACATTCAGAGAAAAATTTAGGAAGTTTGATGCCATGTTTCCTCTGCTGATTGCCCATGTGCCCATCTGCCTTCTGGGAAAAACCGGGTCCATCAGGGAGGAGCTGATTAGCTTTTTCCATCCCCGAAGAATGTCAGAGTGGACGAACGGATCCGAGTTTGTACAAATGCGGAGTGAACTGTTCCAGCAATACGACACGCTAAGAGACAGGGACAAAGCAGGTAACACACACACACACACACACACACACACACACATAATTATCCCCACTTCAGCACTCATGACCCCCACAGAGCAGGTGTGATGTGGTGGTGGATCATTCTCAGCGCTGCAGTGACACTGACGTGGTGGTGGTGTGTTAGTGTGTGTTGTGCTGGTGTAGAGTGGAGTTTTTAAACCCTGTGTCCACTCTCTGTCCACTCTGTGAGACACTCCTCCCTCGTTGGTCCACCTTGTAGATGTAGAGTCAGAGACAGTAGCTCATCTGTCGCTGCACAGTGTGTGTCGCTCGTCCTCTAGTCCTTCAACCGTGGACGTAGGATGGCACTGTGAGGGTCCAGACCGTTTAAGAACATGGTGAAATGGGGATAAGAAAGTATGCAGAGAAACAGATGAACTACAGTCTACAGTCAGTGGAGCTGAGAATGGACAGTGAGTGACCGTTCAGTGTGTGTGTATAAATAAGTGAAAATAAATGAATAACAAAAAAAAAAATAAATCACAGAAACTAGCTGCAAACAAATGAACTTTAATTTGCACTGAACCACTCCACCCTCTGTGTTCCCTTTACTCAGGGTTTACAATTAACCCCTGCTTGTTAGTGATCTAGTACTAATCACCCAAGAAAGGTTTATGTGGCTGAATGCCATCAAATCATCACAGCAAAATTCCAACATGTAGTGTAAAGTCCTCCCTGATACGCAGAGATTGCTACTAAGGTACAGAGGAATAAAATCCTGATTTATTTCTGCGGCAAAGCCGGAAGAGGAAATGTACACAGAAGTCTGTTAGCATTCCTCTGTACTGCCTGATGAGATAAAAGAAACGGAACCACTCGACAATCACTCAGGACCATTTACTTTTACATGCCTCTTTGACAAAGATGTTCCGCAGAATGTAGAAGAAATGAACCGCAAATAAAAACCTTAGCTCTGTGGTCATTGAACCAGCAAATTTGGACACAAAGTTTGTTTCTGGCTCGTCGTCCTCCTGGAAGACTGAAAGGTCACCTAGTTTTAACTTAAGTTTGAGGTACACATTAAATCTCCTAGTAATTCATGAAGGTTCCCAGGACCTTTTGGGTCAAAACAGCCCACAAGAAATACACCAGGGGCTGTGTTCTGTGCTGTATTTTTACACCAAATCCATCTGACCATAGAACATTAACCCAGCCAAGCTTCCAGGACTGTCTAGTGAACCTCAGACGCTTAACACTAGGCGATCGCTTGACTTCTGTGTCGTTTGTTGACCCTAAATTCTTTGCTCCCCAACAGTCCACCTCTCTCTGAGCCTGGGTCAAAATATGCTCTTCTTCAGCTACAGCTCTGGGGTAGACTAATCTTTGCAATTTGCAAACAATGTAACTCACGAACCCCAAATTTAGTAGTGCATCACAAAAGCCTTCTTTATTTCCAAAATTACAAATGAGTCTTAAATGCGACGTTCACAATTTTGATCAATAAAACCCTGTGTATAAAGCTCTGAGTGTGTCTCCTCACCATGTGCTGCTCTGCAGTCGGTTTGCTCTGGAAACCGCTCTAATGTGTTTACGAAGCCCCAGTGTCTGTAAATGGGTAAAAAAAAAACAAAAAAACAAAGTGTCTGGGTCTGGTATGCTAGGCTTTCTCTCTCTCTCTCTCTGCTCACGGCAAATCTGTTACAGATGTGAAGAAGCTGTTTTAAAAGGCCAGATGTGCAGTAAACATGTGGAATCTAGTCTGATACAGATCTGTGATGATTTATTTAAAAAAAGAGAAATATATGTACATATTTTTTTTTCAATCACTGGACGCAGACAAAATGTATGTTGCACTCATATGTATCATCTGAGTATCACTGTCAGCTGTTTTTTGGGGCTTGTTTAAGCTTCCAGTAGGCACCATACAAGATTATTATAAAATACTAATCTCATCTGTGAAGCAGCTACAGAAACTGCAGGGTGTGTACATGAACAACCAGCTGCGGTGTGTGAGAAGGCGAGAGTGATTCAGGTTGCCAGCTTTCTGAAATAGATCTATGGAACGCAGTTTTAGTGGTGTGTGTGTTTTGGGGGCGGGGCATGGCAGGGCGCGGCGGGGCTTGTGCTGCAGGAAGAAACACAAGTGAGAGGAACCAATAACCCACCAATCCTTTTGGTTGCAGTCAATCTGATTCTAGATTTTTGTTGTCAGTCATGTTTTATTTTAGTCAAGAGGACACTTAACTACCTAAAGGCAGTTCCATCTCATTCCCTCCTTTTTTTAATTATTAATTCATTCATTTCTTTCAACCGTGACCCTGAGCTGGATTAGCAGTTACAGATAATGAATGACCCTGTAACCCTTATCCAGTTCAGGGTGGAGGTGGGTCTGGAGCCTACCCGGAATCACTGGGTGCAAGACAGGAACACACCCAGGAGGGGGCGCCAGGCCTTCACAGGGCGACACACACTCACACACACACCTACGGACACTTTTGAGTCTCCAATCCACCTACGATCGTGTGTTTTTGGAGCGTGGGAGGAAACCAGAGCACCCGGAGGAAACCCACGCAGACACAGAGAAAACACACCACACTCCTCACAAACAGTCACCTGGAGGAAACCCACACAGACACAGAGAAAACACACCACACTCCTCGCAGACAGTCACCCGGAGGAAACCCATGCAGACACAGGGAGAACACACCACACTCCTCACAAACAGTCACCTGGAGGAAACCCACACAGACACAGAGAAAACACACCACACTCCTCACAGACAGTCACCCGGAGGACCTGCTGTTCTCCAGTGCTGTAATCTGTTTTGATTAATGACGGGTGATGGAGAGAATTTGCCCTTATTTCACCTCAGAGTAACAGGAAATCATACAACTGCTTAAGCTACTAAACACATAACTGTCATATTATATTTTGAAACATTTTGTTATCCGAGTTTAGAGGTGTCAGTAACCCTGACTGATCTGTGTTAAACTTCTGATTAAAGTTAATAAACACAACGTATAATAAAACATATATATATATATATATATATATATATATATATATATATATATATTTGTTTACCAATCACAATTATATATGCTCCTACTCTCACTTTTTGTTTTTGTCTTTCTCAATCTCTCTTTCTGTCTCTCTCTGTAGCTCATCACTTTGCCATACTCTGGGCCTCGGTGGGGAATACTATCCCAGCATGCTTCTGGGTTCTTTACCACCTCCTTTCTGACCCAGTAGCCCTTCGAGCTGTGTGGAAGGAGATTGTAGAAGTGATCGGAGAGAAGGAGGTGGAAAATATACACACTCATGACGTCAAACTGACCAAAGAGAAACTCGACAGGATGATTTATCTCGGTAACACACACACACTCTTACACCTTTAAGAAAATGGAGATTTTTTTTTGCAGAATGCCACATTCTTTCCTTTCTCAAGTGGTTTTTCTCTCCATTTCTTTCTCACCTTTCTCTCTCTCTCTCCCTCCCTCTCCGTCGCTCTGTATCAGTATGATTCACTTTGTCCCTCCCTCTTTCTGTATCTCTCTCTATCTCTGATCTATAGAGAGTGCGATTAACGAGAGTCTTCGTCTCTCTTCTGCGTCAATGAACATTCGTGTGGTTCAGGAGGATTTCTGTTTGCATTTGGACTCTCAGTGTTCTGTGTGTGTGCGGAAAGGAGACATTGTGGTTCTGCATCCTCAGAGCACACATTTGGACCCTGACATCTACACACACCCTAAGGTAACCATGGAGACAGACAGACCCCTGTAGCCACTGGAGTGACAACATACCTGTGAGGTTCACAGAATTGTAACTTTAAAAGTTGTTTGAGGAGATTTTTTTTTAATCAGTTGGTAGTAAATGTTTGTGTAAGTATTTCTCTATATCACCCACAGATACAAACAACTAATGGACTGCAGTCGGACATTTTGCAAATCTTCGTGGCTTTTTAAAGTATTATATGTTTTGTGGTGGAATTCAGATGAAGCATATCAAAAGCTATGCACAGGCCAACAACAGCAGAAAGAATGGTATGTGATTACTCTTTTATATGTTTTTTTTTTGTATGGTCCGCAGGAATACCAGTTTGACCGGTTTGTGGAGGGGGGGAAGGAGAAGACAGAGTTCTATAAAGGGAATCAGAAGGTCCGATACTACCGCATGCCGTTTGGATCTGGAGCCACAATGTGTCCGGGTCGGTTCTTTGCCATTAATGAGATGAAGCAGTTTGTTTGTATCACTCTGCTGATATATGAGATGCAGCTGATTGATGGACAACCGAAAGCAATGCTGGACACAAACAGAGCAGGCCTGGGCATCCTTCCTCCAACTAATCACGTTTCCCTCAGATACAGACCTAAATAAACATCCCCCTCTGGTCTACTCACATCTCCATGAGGTATATACTTTGAAATACAGATCCATACTGAGAAATACATCCTCACATTGTCCAGTAACACCTCACCATGTCTCCCTCAGATACAGACAGAGATAAACACTGACTGAGAAAGAGAAGACCTACTGAACACGGACTGAGAACTGACTCATCAAATTAAACCCATTGGAGTCCAGATCCATTTCTGAATCATGTTTTGAATTTATTGTAATTATTAAAATTATTGGGGCAGCCTTCACTGACCAGCTCTGACCCAGAAACAACCTGTAAAATACCATGATGTGTTTGAACAGAGTTTGACTCTCGATCTGTCTTGGTTGGGTTATGTGTGGTTATGTAATTAAGAAAGGAGATTAAAAGGTTACAATTTGAAGGATAACATATCTGTGATGAATGATGACTGTGGATGGGAGGGATGCCTTTTCTGTGTCTCAGAGACTGAACACCAGACCAGAGACCTTCAGCAGAAGGAATCCAGTGTAAACTGAACTCTGGTGATGAATGAGGAAATTAAAAGGAAATATGGATATAAACAATACCTAAAGGTGCGTTGCATTAGCGCCCTCTTTTGAACAGTTGACAAAACAACCAAAACGTTATCAACTTTGTTAAGGTATTACACAAAGCAGGATTTCTCCATTTAGCCAGATTACTTAATTCCAAAGTCAGGCCTGTCCTATAGGAGCAGAGCTGAAGGAAATTCTGGACAAATCTCAACTCTGGACTCAGGTTATCTGGACAAAACAGTATTTGAAGTATGAATATGTTGCAAATGTATAAATTGTGTGTAATATATAAAATATATTGAGAATAGTGAGCTTAATTTTCATTTACATTGCAACTAGGCAATTTTTCACTACAAAATACAAATTAAACAACATCAATTCAGACAGTCTTTGTCACAACACATTTACATTTCGCGACAGATATTTCCCTCAGTGTAAAAGTTAGCTTAGCGGTTAGCTTCCTTTTCTCTGAGGGGAAAATATACCGCCATTTTAATCCTTACATGTAGAGTACGGATACCAACACAGGACAAACGTAATCTCATTGTGAACCTCTCAAAAGCTTAGCAGTATTGGCACCTACTTAAACAAAAGCGTTTTTATCTAAAAACATATTTTCTTTCAAAGTCAAGCAAGTTTCGGATATTAATCTACACACACATGACTCCTGAAAAATGTTGATTTCAGTGAGTAAAGTACTTCTATTTATTTTCAGTTAGCTAAGATTTCCAATATCGGAATTGGGGTAACTACGCTACGTGTGTGAATATGAAATTGTATCATAATTAAATGAATAATATAATATTCTTTCATTTCACAATTTTTATGACGGTTGTGGAGCGGTCACGTGGTTCTGTGCGCAGAGCTGAAGCATATGACGTCATTGCCCACGTGTGTTTCTGGAGAATGAAGCAGGCCTCGGCGCGGCGCTTTAAGGTGAAGTGTTTTGTGTGTGTTTGTGGCTGATTGTTGTGTTTTGGAACCCGTAGATGAACGCTATCCGCGGGGCTTTATAGTTTGCGCCGTGGGGTGTGAGCGCGCGGGGTATCCCGGTGTTTCCGGGGCAGGTGACGTGTGTTTGCGCACGGCCCGAAAACAAAGTGAGGCGTGTGCGTAGTTCTGTGTGCAGCTGCGAAACGGCGCTCTGTTTGGATCAGATCAGAGGGAACAGCAGCTGATCATTTCCGAGTCCTGGTCAAAATCCGCTGTAACTCGGCTCGAGTTTCCGTTTTAAAATAAAAACCGGAAAAGGCCGCGGGACACAGCCTCTGTCCGATGCAGTTAGCTACTGAACATACGGTCACTTTTTACAGAAGGCGAAGTCAACCGAGTTCCCCGATTCATTCATAATGATTTGGTTGAGCTGGAATCACAGTGATGGGGAGTGTTGAGGTTTTAAAGCAATTCCTGAGTTAATAGACTAGTGTTTTGAACGGAACCAGACGTCCTCCTAAAAAGCTCCTCAGAATATTATCACAGTACACCTTAGTGATGGTAAAACTGTAATGGATCTGTCAGATGAGGATGGTCCTTGGGCAGAATGTGTTCTGAAAACTGAGGGTGTTATCATTTTAATGAAGGTTTATGGTTAGAACAAGGAAGATAAAAACAGGAACTTGCTGAATGAAATTGCAGGAATTATCAAGCAACGACAGACACACTTTCTGACCATGATCATAGTGGGAGGTTACTTTAATGTCACTCCAGACGAGTGGATGGATACGTGGCCTTCTAGAGTTTTACATGAACATAAAAACGAATTCCATCTCCCTACCTTTTTCAGAGTAAATGACTGCCCACCTGGGTTAGGGTTAGACAAGTGACTGTCGAGCCACGCTCCAGCTACAGCCACCTGCCTTAGACTAGCTTCCCACCTCCATCATTGCTTTCTTTATGTATTATTAATACTATGATTACATCAGTACACACGATCATAGCAGCAGACGTGGTGGTGGCACAGTGACCTTCTGTAAATAACCTGTAGGTGGATTGACCAGAGGGTAGGTGCCGTCATCAGCTGTAAAAAGTGTTAAAGAGATTTGATTTGATAAAACTCAAACAGTTGGGGAGTTTATTAATGATAATAAATGATAAGAACTCTTTGGAGAAACTGACAAAAGGCAGTTTACTTGGTTGAACCCTAATTTAAAAACAAAACCAAGTATATTTTAACCTTGGTGAGTTCAGTCCTTAAGTATGTCTTAAGTAAGTCTCCTTAAGTGTCTCTCTCTCTCTCTCTCTCTCTCTATATATATATATATATATATATATATATATATATATATATATATATGTGAGTGTGTGTATGTAACAGTGATGTATTATTGTTCATTAACTCTTTCGGTGTTAGGTGATGGAGTCCCAGTCCAGGCCACGCCTCCTGGCTGTGACATCACTGCTGCTGTTCTTGGTTGGGGTGTGTGGAGACTGTGGTCCTGTTTCCGTGGAGACGGATAGTCTGTTGGCGGCACAGACTCAGCAGCGCCACCTACAGGCGCTCTTTCAAAAGTACGGCCAGAATGGAAGCATCTCATTGGCTGGTCTCCAGAGGTTGCTGGAGGGAGTGGGGCTGGACCGCATCAGGAGGGTGATGGTGCAGCATCATGGACATCAACACAACCACACACACTCAGACACACACACACACAAGCACACTACACAGATGCACACTGTCGGGGGTAAGAAGGAGAGTGAAGTTTCTCGTATTGAAAAGAGTGACTCCACACCGGATGGTAATCCCGATTCTGTTTCTGGGAAGAAGATCCAGTCAGATTCACACCATAATCTTTACATGAAAAGAGCTCCAGACGCCACCACTCTTCTGACCACACCCACTTACGCCTCCAAGTCTCGCCGAGCCAATCGCAGTGCAAACTACAACCCCCTGCAGGACCCTGACTCAGCCCAGATCAATACAACACACACTAACCATAGCCAACTCTCCCAGGAGACGCAGAAACAATACCTGGAGTACCATGACCATGACCACGATGATGAACATGAGCATGAGTACAGTCAAGGTCAAGAGGTACAAACACACTCTCTATAATGTGACTCTCTTTAATCTGCAATTATTTATTTTCTTATTCATAGTCTCTCTCTCTCTCTCTCTCTCTCTCTCTCTCTCTCTCTCTCTCTCTCTCAGTGCCAGAATGCCTCCAGCCTTCTGCAGTCTCATGGCATGTCCCAGGAACTTGGTCTCTCTGTCCGAGACTTCAGCTTCCTGTGTCCTGCCCTCCTGGAACAGATCGACTCAAAGTCCTGCCTCCTGCATCCTGACAACAACTCAGGTTAGAGCATGGTCTGAATAATTCAGAGGAGCACTCTGTCATAACTACAGTACAAATTTCTGTGTTGTCCCAGATTTATTCTTCATTCGACTGGTGTTTAAAATATAATTAAGGCAGAATCTTCTCTAGACACTGGTAACATGTCTGTGTCGTAATGTGGATGATAATTAAGTTTTCATTTAATGTAGAAACCATTAGTGATGTGATGACATAGTGTTTTTATATATATATATATTTTTCAGATTATAAACATCACGAGCACCACCACCACCCCCACCATCATCATCATCATCATCATCATCATCATGTCCCTGATCACGATCAAAGCAGTGAGAAAGCTCAGACGAGTTCCCCTGTTCAGATCGGTGAGTGTGGAGGTGAAGAGCAAGAATGTGGGAATGAGTAAGAGATTAATGGAATGTAGTTTAAATGTGTGTGTGTGTGTGTGTGTGTGTTTCAGCTTGGATCTGTGGCTTTTTGGCCATCACTGTAATCAGCCTGCTGGCCCTGGTGGGGGTGGTTTTAATTCCCCTGATGAACAGAGTGTGTTTCAACTTCTTGCTGAGCTTCCTGGTGGCTCTAGCTGTGGGCACGCTCAGTGGAGATGCCTTCCTCCACCTCATTCCCCACGTAGGACATACACACACACACACACACACACACACAGAGATACACAGATACAGACACACAGATACACACACAGAGATACACACACACACAGATACACACACAGATACAGACACACAGATACACACACACAGAGATACACAGACACACAGATACACACATAGATACAGACACACAGATACACACAGAGATACACAGACACAGAGATATACAGACACACAGATAAACACACAGAGATACAGATACACAGACACACAGATACATAGACACAGATACAGATACACAGACACACAGATACAGATACACAGACACACAGATACAGATACACAGACACACAGATAGACACACAGATACAGATACACAGACACACAGATAGACACACAGATACAGATACACAGACACACAGATACACAGACACACAGATACAGATACACAGACACACAGATACACAGACACACAGATACAGATACACAGACACACAGATACACAGACAGATACAGATACACAGACACACAGATACAGATACACAGACACACAGATAGACACACAGATACACAGACACACAGATACAGATACACAGACACACAGATACAGATACACAGACACACAGATACAGATACACAGACACACAGATACACACACAGAGATACACAGACACACAGATACACACACAGAGATACACAGACACACAGATACACACACACACACAGATACACAGAGACATACACAGATACAGAGACACAGATACACACACACAGAGACACACACAGACACAGATATACACACACACAGATACACAGAGACATACACAGATACAGATACACACGCACAGAGACACACACAGACACAGATATACACACACACAGATACACATACACACACACAGATACAGATACAGACAGACAGAGAGACACACACAAATATTTAAAAGAATAGTCTGGTTTAGAATCGTCTGTAGTCCCTGTATGACCCAGTTTATGTTCTACAGAGCGGGTCCCCCACACGGGGGTGGCCATGTTTAAAGTAGACTCTCTGGTACGTCCAGTCCATGAGCTAACACTGTAAGCGCTGTGACACTGCTTCATAACCTTTTTAAAAATGTATATTGTGTTTGTTCCAACAGCGAAAGTGTGTTCACTTTCTTTCCAAACCTCACACACAACTCTCTCTCTCGTCTCTGATTGGTCGTTCCTTCTCTCAGTCTCAGGGTCACCATAACCATCATCATGCAGCCAATGAGGACGCAGATCATGGTTTAAACGATGACAGCGAAGACCCTCTGAAGCCAGTTTGGACGGGACTCACTGCACTCAGTGGAGTTTATGTCATGTTCCTCATCGAGCACTTCCTCACGCTGGCGAAGATGTACAAAGACAAGAAACAAAAGGTCAGACACATCACACACACACAAAGCAGTGTATCTGATATGTACAGGGAAACTGATTATTTATTTTAGATATGAAATTAAACAATAGGTGTCTGTCTGTGCAGGTGCAGAAGAAGGTAGAGTTGTCAAATGAAATTCTGGACTCTGAGAAACAGCCTGCTCTGGAGGATGATGCCAAAACATTGGAGGGTGTGTATTTTTGTGTGTGTGTGTGTGTGTTTGAGGAAATGAGAGAGGACTTTTGAGTAAATCTTATTATTTACAAGTCACAATTACATGTGGTTAGTATTTGGGAGCTCACCAACTCAGTGTCTCAGCAGCGCTGAGAATGATCCATTACCCAAATCACACCTGCTCTGTGGGGGTCTTGTGGGGGTCCCGACCATTGAAGAGCAGAGTGAAATGGGAATGAGGAAGTATGCAGAGAAATGTGGACTACAGTCTGTAACTGTAGAACTACAGAGTGCTCCTGTGTGGACAGTGAGTGTAGAAACAAGGTTGTTGTTCCTAATCCAGTGATCGTTCAGTGTAGTTTGGTGCAGACGATTGAACGTCCACAATGGGTGCAAATAAAGTAGCTGAAGGATTGCCTCCAAACTGTTGGTCGTTTTGTTTTTATTCAGATGCAGGGCCAAATGGCGCGTGCGAACTCCCCGAGGAAGAGGAAGTGATGTTATCCCAGAATTACACTGATGAAGACTGTGAGAATAAATGCCACTCCCACTTCCACGACACCGTGGGCCAATCGGATGAGCAGCATCACCATCACCACGACTACCACCACATTCTCCACCATCACCACTCTCAGAACCACCACCCACACACACACACGCACCGGCACACACAGTCGTACTCTGTCCAGCACTTTGAGCAAGCCGGTATCGCCACGCTCGCCTGGATGGTCATCATGGGAGATGGACTGCACAACTTTAGTGATGGACTTGCTATAGGTAACACACACACACTCTCTCCTTCAGGAATAGACTTGCTAAATGTAACACACACACACACCTTCAGCTATGTTCTCGCTGTAGGTAACACTGAGAAACACACACACACACAGCTTCAGCGATGCAATAGGTAACACACAAATACACACAGCAATGGACTAACTACGGTTATACACACACTTCAGTACACTCACACAGATGTAATTGTCTGTTATGACATGTTTAATAATAGAGTAAAAGTCCTTACACTAATTGTAAACTCTCTCCTTTTAACACATATATTTGTGGGTTTTTTCAGGAGCTGCGTTTACAGAGGGAGTGTCTAGTGGCCTCAGTACTTCAGTCGCTGTATTCTGCCATGAACTTCCTCACGAACTCGGTAACAGCAGCTTTATCCCAGTACTGTGTGTGTGATCAGATATTATTTGGAACTCTTGTGGTTTTGTGAGTGAGTAGATGATGTCTGACTGGGGTTTGAACAATGAAAGTTATTGAGAGTTACATCTTTATTCTCACAGTCCCCCCCTTTATTACACAGCACTGAATGTAGAAAGAATTTGTTTTTGTTGTGATGTTGAAGTTGAATCATTGTTTAACTAAGTGCTAAACAGCCCTTACTCCTGCTACTACTGCTCTTCCACTGTAACACTGTTCCTGCTTCACTCCAATAGAGTCGTGTCTGTGAGATTATAATTTCACTCGTTTGATGAAGACACTGGCCGTCTGTGTGTGTTTGTAGGAGACTTTGCCGTCCTGCTAAAGGCTGGGATGTCAGTGAAGCAGGCAATTCTGTACAACCTGCTCTCTGCGCTGATGGGATATCTGGGAATGGTGACGGGGATTCTGATTGGTCACTACGCTGAAAACGTGGCCACGTGGATCTTTGCTCTTACGGCGGGACTCTTCATGTATGTTGCTCTGGTGGATATGGTGAGTAACATACACTCAGACACTGAAGGTGTCCTGGTGTTTCTCTTTTGCAAAGTTGCTACAGATATACTGTGTGTGTGTGTGTGTGTAAGTAAAAGGGTGCTTTTCCACTGCATGGGTCCGGCTCTACTTCACTCGATTCGGCTCGCTTAAAGCGTGTCACTTTTCCACTGCGAAATGGAGCCGGTGACATCACAAATGTTGTTGTTGTTGTTGCATGGCTCAGCTCCCATTTCCTCACAGAGCAGGTTTACTTGTCGCACGTTCATCTTTCGCTGGAGATTTTCCTGAGACACCGACCCAAGAAGCGTCTGACCCTCTTTAGAAACCCCTCGGGGAATGTTACGAGCTGCTGCTGAGAGTCGGATAAAAACTAATGTGAACATTGCTGTAACTTCAGAGATTTTACAAGCGGTGAGTTTGTGCTGGATCTCTGTGTTTTCTGGTGATTGGTAGGTCTTTTCAGACCAATCAGAGCTCTGCAGGGTTTACACCTCACATTTAGTACTGACTCGGCTTGGGTGGAACCCGGCGTGAGCAGGGACTGAAAAAGAACCTGGTTCCAGGAGCAGATATGGCCGGTGGCAAAACTGAAGAGCCGAGCAGGTTCCATGCCGTGGAAAAGCACCATAAATGAAACATTTACTCTGTGCAATGTGATTTCTCACAGAACGATGCTTTCTGTGAGGAGTGAGTCAGGAATAAAACAAACCACATCATAAACAGACACCTGTGTCTAATTTACATTTGACTTTATTAAACCCACAATTAAACAGTTAATAAAAACTAGTGTGTGTGTGTGTGTGTGTGTTTGCAGGTCCCAGAGATGCTCCATAATAACGCCAGTGAAGCAGGGTTCAGTCACTATGGCTTCTTTCTCCTTCAGAATGCTGGAATACTGCTGGGGTTTGGGATCATGCTGCTCATTGCCATGTTTGAACACAAAATTCAACTCCATATCAAATTCTGATTCGACATCAGTTACCAAACACGCTTTGTAGCTCCTAGGAGATGGTCCTTTTCAGATTTTATCGGAATCATGGACTTGATCTGAAACCTCTAACTGTTCTCGTTCAGTTATGAGCAGGTACTTTCTGAGAAGCGTTCTACTGTTACACTTCTTCACTGATGGAGAAACAACCGTTCAGTGAGGACCTGTGGTTTGAATCATATCTAATATTCCTTACTACGTGTTTGTTGTAAGTATGTTATAAGATAAATGCTTGTTTTAAGTGTTGAAGTGTTCTATTCCCTGAGGAGGTCGTTTGAATTTGTTACGAGTAATGAATGTACATTGGTTTATTCAAGTGACACTGCTTCTCCCAATGAAAATAAGAGTCTTTCTCCAGATAAAACTCCTCACAACAATAAAGGTGTCTAGAAATGACATTGAATAAACTTTAATATTCTTACAACAGTCTCAGGATGAGGGATATCAGATATTCTGACTGGATCTAAGATTAATTTGATTGATTAAGAGGTCTTTTTCTTTTCTTTTTTTGTTTTTTGAGTTGTTTGACAAAGGGAACTTAATTATGTATTAATGAGAAACCCTATCAGTTCAGAAGTGTGTCTGGTTTTTTCAGGTGGATGCTGAGGTTAGTGATTTTGTTTGGATCCGATCATCGTGTACTGTGTGTGTGGCTTTAGCTTCTGTTTTAGTGGCATTGACCTCATCCATTCCATCACTGCATTTCATGTTTAAAAACAGTGTTGTAAAGATGCTCAAAGCCTATTGTTACAGTGTATTGTTGTTGTTGTTATTATTATTATTATTATTATTATTTGTTGTTGATTATTTTGAATGTGGCATCCTGTTTGGTCAGTGCTACTGTGCAATCACATACTGTTACAGAGCTCAGTGTAAATGTGTGTCCAAAAGTTTGGAGCATTTTGGGAATTCCTTGTCATTCACATTCCATTAAACAATATTCAGAATCACAGTGTGTCACGTGCATTAATGAGCTCACACACTTTACAGAACAATTACATTACAATAATTAACATTTTAAAACATGAAAAAAACAATTAAAAATATTCAAATACAATTAAAACAAATGAATATATAAAAGAGAAAAAAACTGCAATAAAACATTATTATCATTGTCTGTAACCCTTATCCAGTTCAGGTTCGCGGTGGGTCCAGAGCCTACCTGGAATCATTGGGCGCAAGGCGGGAACACACCCTGGAGGGGGCGCCAGTCCTTCACAGGGCGACTCACATACATACTTCAGTGTGTGTTCCCGCCTTGCGCCCAGTGATTCCGGGTAGGCTCCGGACCCACCACCACCCTGAACTGGATAAGGGTCACAGACAGTGAATGAATGAATGAATGTTTTGGAGGAGCTGCACATGAACCAATAGTCACTTTAGTGGCAGCTGTCTCTTTAAGTTTGATGAGGTGAGCTTGAGTCACCAGTTCAATTCCCAGGACCAGCAGAAAAAATGAATTCACAGCTGAAGGGCCATTGAGCAAGGCATCAGCTGCTCCTCAGTTGCTGTTGCTGGCATCTTGATGCTCTGGTGGTGTGTGTGTGTGTGTACTATGATCCCTAATGGGTGTGGCTAAATATTGTGCACTAGTGTGTGCGTGCGTGTGTGTGTTCATTACCACAGATCTGTTTAATGCAGAGAATCAATTTCCTCAGGGAGGACAAATGAACCAATTTTTTTCTTTCTCCTCTTCATACTCAGTGCCAAACATGTGCTCGTGGGCCACATCTACCCCCAGAAAAGGCCCGTGGAGCATTGGAACTGTGTTCTCTGCATTAATCAGCTCTATCTGTGTTGATACAGAACTGTCATGCAACGATCACCCAGTGTTCATGTGGCTGCATGCACTCATACACAGCTACAAAGGGTTCTGGGAGCGATGCCATAGAAGAACCATGTTTGGTTCCATGAAGAACGCTGCTGGTGAAGAGAAGTGAACATATGAAAAAACTTTTAAAATGTTTAAAAATCCATCTTAAGGTTCTTTACCCGTTTGAAGGTATCAGCAAAAGTGGTGGTTCTGTGGCATCACTCACATCTTCACAGCAGTGTAAACTTACTGCAGCTCAGAAGAACATACTCCTCAGATGAACTGTGCTCTACCAACGTTTACAGTGCCACAGTGATGGTGCAGTGCATGCTGGGATGTGTAGTCTTTGGATTTGTGTGTCAATGGATTTTTATTTAGAGTTAAATTCCATAAGGAAAAAAAATGCATGGGAGATCAGGTTACGTGTGTGTGTGTGTGTGTGTGTGTGTGTCCTCTGCAGCTGCTATCTTCAGTTGAGTTGGATAAGTACCCCTAGGGGAGGTGGGGGGAACTGTGTGAAGTGACCAGCCTTTAGAACCTAAATGAACTGCTCTGAATCAGACACACACACACACACAACCAGCACCATACCCAAATGCCATTCTACTAAATATTTGAAAGGAGAATCACCAACCTTTTATAATCCACACACACACACACACAGTGAGAGTTAAATAAGTGAAATTATCGGGGCTTTCCGCTTCGTTTCCCTGCACAGCTACTTCCAAAAATTCCCCCGTGTCCTCTTACAGTCGTATTTATATCACTGAGGAGTGTGTGTGTGTGTGTGTGTGTGTGTGTGTGGGTGGGGGGCTCTCTGGCAGGACAGGTCTCAGTCAGTCTTTATCTTCAGGTCTCATCCACATCCAGGGTTCGACTGGATCTTCTCAGAACTTCCACCCATCCGAGAGTGTATTGGAGATGGAGAAGAGAGGAGACGTCATGTTGGGCATAGAGGATGAGTCTGGTCAGCCGGTTTCTGCCCTGTCCATCCTGTCTCTCCTGGAGAGAGTGTCCACCATCCTGGACGGCGTGCAGGCCAGTCAGCAGCGCATGGAGGAGCGCCAACAGCAGCTCGAGACCTCCGTTTCCAACGTACAGTCAGAGCTCATCAAGCTTGCCCAGGACCACGGATCTACTGCGGACACAGTCAACAAGCTGCTGCAGAAGTCCCGCCGTGTGAGCGCACACGTGAAGGAGGTGCGCTCACGTGTGGAGAAACAGAACGTGCGTGTGAAGAAGGTGGAGACCACACAGGACGAACTTCTAACCAGGAACAAGTTCAGAGTTGTCATCTACCAGGTACGTGTGGTAGGGTGGGGAATGATAACACACAGCACACTGGGGCTCAATTCTCAGACCATGGTCCTTGGGTAAAACCTCTAAACGTTCGGATAAGGACATCAGCCACGTGTGCTATCATGGGATGCCCCAGTGTAGTCATGATCATGTATTTGGATTGTCTCAGTAAACCTGAGATGCAGCGGTGGGGTAAAGCAGTGGATAACACCAATGCATTCCGCGTGAAAAGTTTGATTCCCAGATTGAGCTTGGGTTGGACTCAATCTCCCAGCTACAACAGCTTTCCTCTGTAACATGGGTAAAGAATTTGTTAGTGGCTCTATGTGAATGTCTGCCCCATACGTGTGAGAGTGTGTGTGTGTGTGGTTTCAAGTAACTTCTAAGTATACCATCTGAACCAGAAATGGACTCTCATGAGGCACACTTCGGTGTTACACATTCAGGATCTGATCAGAGCTGTCTGCATTGTCTCAGGTGCAGTGGTTGGTTAGGGTAGTGGATAAAACCATTGCCCTCCTCGGAATAGAGATTTGATTTCCAAATTCACTCCACTCCCTTGAGGTGCTTCTCATCTAAAAATAATTAAATAAAATAATGAATTAGTTATTATTAAATAAATAAATAAATAAATAAATAAATAAAAGCATCTGCCAAATGGACCAGGAGAACGGTGTCGTTATAAGGGTGAAGACGTTAAAGCATGGGGCTTTTATGCAGCATCGTTTATGAAGAGGATGAATCAGAAACACTTTCCCTGATCAAAATCAACACAATATTCCTTTTACAAAGTGTACAATGTTTTTTTTAATCTAATAAGTCTTCATCACATCCTCCGTCTCTGTCTCCCTTTAGGGTGAGGCTGAAGTTCCATCCGTTGCTGTGACCAAGACCCCAAAAGGGGCAGGTCTCGCCAATTTGGAGGTGGAGCCGGATGAGTACGAGATCCCTGCAGACCTCTCATCCGACGAGGAATACATGGTGGTGGAGGAGGGGGAGTCCTCCCGAGCGGCTCGTCTGAAACAGAACATCAAAGCGGCGTTCTCCAAGGAGAGCATGAACAAAACCAAAGAGAGAACCCGCGAGAACCTCAGCAAGACCAAGGAGAGCCTCAGCAAGACAGGCCACATGCTGGGCACCAAGATCAACACCCTCGGAGACAAGATAATCCCCCAGGAGCAGAGGGAGAAGATGAGGCAGAGCGGAGAAAGGCTGAAGGAGAACATCGCAAAGAAAGCGCCCACCATCAAGCTGAAAAAGGAACGAGCCGTGGCCGAGGGGCAGGAGGGAGCCGAGGGGGAGGCGGCCGTGACCCCTCCCAAAGGGAAGAAGAGCAACCCCGAGGTCACGTACACGGAGGTCGTCACAGAGGGCAAACGGGAGGGACCCGTGTCTGAGGAAGGAGCCACTCGAATTCCAGAGAAAGAATAGAGCAGGGTCACGGTGTGGGGGGTGGAAAGGTGAAATGAGGGGAAGGTTAGTGAAGGAGGGAGAGAGAGTGTCAGAGAAGTGAAAATAGGTGCCTAAGGAAGGTCAGAATGACGAGAGGATTGTGTACGAGTGTGTGGATGTAATAACCCAGTTAACAAAGATTTAAAAACATAAAGAAAACACCCTGGTTAAAGCCTGTCAATCAAAACCCCACTGACGACAGAGCAGGGGCCGTCAGACTCAGCTCCCAGTGGGTCACTATCACACTATTAGAGTTCTTCCTCCTTAAGCACACGTTTGACTGTAATGAGGCAGACAGTCGATAAGGAACAACAGTTACCTATGTATCATGATTCCTAAAATGATCTTTAGGGGTTGCTATAATTCCCAGTGCTTTTGTGGGGGACCATGGCACCTCCAGTTTTCGCCTCTCCTTCGCCTGTACGAATAGGAAAGCTTAAGAATCCCATATAACACTCGAGTGAATGCTCGATAGTTCTCCTGTAGAGTACGGAACATGGAGTTGTTTTAGAGAAATCTATTTAATATGAACAATAAAGAAAGAGGAACTATGTGCTTATTTATCTCAGTGAGGATTGAAAGGTGATCATTTACAGTATTGTGTCTTTGTCTGTGTGTGTGTGTGTGTGTGTGTGTGTGTGAGTGAATAAGTTATTTCTGAAAACTTTACCCTACACTTTTACACAAATAAAAAACAGAAAAACTGACTGTGGGAAGAGAGTTTACTGAACTTTTGCACTTTTCAGTGTTTGGTCCTGCTTTCACCGTTTGGGTTTTCTGTATTAAATTTATTAAAAATTCACTGGAACAAACTGCAAAATCTAGTACTGAGTCCTGTATCTGGAGTGTGTGTGTGAGAGAGAGAGACTGTGAGACAGTGTGTGTGTGTAAGTCTGTGTGAGGTAGAAAGAAAGAATGAGTGTGAGATAGGTGTGTGTGTGTGTGTGTGTGTGTGTGTGTGTGAGAGATAGTGAGAGAGACTGTGAGACAGTGTGTGTGTGTGTGGAAGTCTGTGTGAGGTAGAGGGAATGAATGAGTGTGAGATAGGTGGGAGTGTGTGTGTGTGAGAGAGAGAGTGTCTGACATGTCTGCTAAAAAAAGATGACTTGAAATAAATATGAACAGCTGAAGAGCTCTATTTAAAATCTCTCTCTTACTCGCTCAGTTGCTCTGTGTGTGTGTGTGTGTGTGTGTATGTGTGTGTGTCTGTCTGTCTCAGGATTTATCAAATGCCAAGATAATGATCCATGTTGCATCTTTAGAAATACACACAGGTGCTTCGCTGCTATAGGAACGAGGACAACACACACACACACATCAGACTTATCAACAGATTACTAGGAGATTAAAAACATAGTTGAGAAATCCCACTGTTAAAGACAGATTCAAACAGCTAGGGTTTCATACTTCACAAATCTAAAGAACCAACCCCGTCAAATTACAGGACCCGGCTTTAAAGCAGCAGGTGAACAACAGATTGAATAAATTCATATTCACAAATCAGCACTCGCACTGAATTACATCTAAATCCACAATTCTGATAAAGAGATGAACATTTAGGGGTTAATCAATGATTGAAGGCTGACTTAAAGTATATAATCTATAAAAATATTACCAAAGTGAATTTTGGTTTAACTGGTCCTGACCAGCACTGCTTACATAACTATTTACTGTGTTTTATTAATGCTTCTCAGTTGTTTAATTACAGCTGCTCTAGAAAACAGTTTGTATCGTTTCACTGTTTCGAAGCGAGTGAACACAGCCCTGACGTCCTGACGACTGTAACTACAACAAACCCGCTAGCAGCTAACTTAGCATTTAGCTCTGCTTTGGTTGGGGTTTTTATGACTTTCTTTTGAGGGCAGCTCCAGCGCAGGCTCTAAACC
>NC_089818.1:1770328-1845328 GCF_029633855.1 Hoplias malabaricus
CAGCCAATCAAAACCCAGCAAACTAAATGTCTCTGCTGCTAATCAGATATCAGAAAGGTAAACAGCCAGTCAGAGGTCAGTGAGTTAAACCTCTCCACCAATCAGAACTCCCCAAGGTAAATCAAAATTCAGTTAATCAGATATCAGGGAGCTAAGCTGTCAATCATAACTCAGAGGTAAAAGCTCTCAGCCAGAAACACTGATTCTGCACTGGATCACACTGTGGAATTTAGCCCGACAAATTCCAAAACAGAATCTGAGCATTGGGGACGAGGAGCGGTCATATGACATAATCTCAGAACAGCGGTGTGTGACGCCCCACAACTCCCTGACGAAAAGTTGAGCGCTGTCAAGCGCAAATCTGTAAACACAGAGGGGAGAGAGAGAGAGGGAGGCTCTGCTGCAGCTGTCAGTGGAACAACCGAACTGAGGAAACGCTCTGGACGTGTAACACATTTCCTCAGGTTCTCTTGATCTGAACTCACACAGTGACACAAACAAAGAATGGTCCGTGTCAAATGTATAGTGTCCCCAGTCTCTCAACTGAGACACTGCACAAGTTTATGGTGCTGATCTGACACAGTGAACATCAGGAAAGACAAAAATATTGTGTGGTCTGATCCCAGCATTAGCTTCAAAACTTTTCAGACAGTCATTTTAGAGTGTGGGGGAAACCTGCTCCTGTTTAAATGAATGTACTGGAATCTTCAGTATGTTTTTATTCACTCTCTATTTCAACTTCTCTAATCTTTTAGTCCCAATAACTCGAGTTTAATCTGTGTTTGGGTTTGTGTTTTATTTTTCAGGCCAAAGATTTGTATCAGCAAGGCAGTGGAGGAGTGACAGAGAGAACCAGAACTCTGGCAGAGGTCATTAAACACAACATATGTGTATATAGAACACCCAGCAAAGCCTAATTTAACCCAGAAACACACACATATACACATACAAACCATGCAAAGCATTAGCGTTAACGCAAACACAGACCACGCTGACAACTGCACATCAGACAGAGGAGGTTGAGGATGAGCAGCTTTGCTCTGGGCACAGAATACAGCCGTCCCTCTCTCCACAGGATTTACAGGACATAAAGAACCCAAAGGAGGCGGAGTCCTTCAGACAGAAGTGTTTTGTGTGTTTTTAAAGGATTTATTTGAAGAGCTGTCCCTATAATGTTGTTATAAATTTCCTTTAATGCTCCTGTGACATCGTAGATCAGTGAGGAGCTGGAGAAAGTGAAGCAGGAGATGGAGGAGAAGGGCAGCAGCATGTCAGATGGAGGTGAAACACACACACACACATTTATTAATGATCAAAAACACACTCTTAGAGTCACAGATAGTTGGTCTGTTGCTTGTGAGTATTCTCATCCTCACTGATGTTTTATTCAGTGGTTTACCTTATTTATTTGTCCATAGCTTACAGAGTTTGTGTTAGTCATCCTCTAGTCCTTCATCGGTGGTTACAGGAAGTCCACAGGAAGTCATTAGATTGATATTTGGTTGGTGGACCATTGTTAGTCCAGCTCTGACACAGAGGTGTGTTAATTCTTCAGCAGCACTGCTGTGTGTCATTGCAGCACTATATCAGTGTCACTGCAGCACTGAGAAAGATCCACCAGCCAAACACCTGCTCTGTGTGGGATCCATTAAAGAACAGGGTGAAAGGGGTCAAACAATGTATGCAACTCAACAGATGGACTACAGTGGCTGTAGAACTACAAAATGCACCTCTATTGTCTCTTTGTGCCTCTACAGAAATAAGAGAGATGCTTTAATGTTTTGGCTGATCACTGTAGTGTTTCTACAGTTATATATTATTAGTATTTCTATGGTGTGTTTGTGTATTTCCTTAGCCCCAGTTGTGAAGATCCGTCAGAGTTTGACAAAGCTGAAGCAGGAGATCCAAGCAATGGATGTGCGGATGGGAGTGGTGGAGCACACTCTGCTACAGTCCAAACTCAAAGAGAAAACCAACATGACCAGAGACATGCACGCTACACAGATCACAGAAACCAACACACATACATACACATAACACGCACACACACACACACACACAAGACCTCAGACGCACATGCACGCATAAGGAGGAATAAGAACAATGTACGTAGTCCTGTATATCCATCCATCCATTATCTGTAAGCGCTTATCCAATTTAGGGTCGCGGGGGGTCCAGAGCCTACCTGGAATCATTGGGCGCAAGGCGGGAATACACCCTGGAGGGGACGCCAGTCCTTCACAGGGCAACACAGACACACACACATTCACTCACACACTCACACCTACGGACACTTTTGAGTCGCCAATCCACCTGCAACGTGTGTTTTTGGACTGTGGGAGGAAACCGGAGCACCCGGAGGAAACCCACGTGGACACGGGGAGAACACACCACACTCCTCACAGACAGTCACCCGGAGGAAACCCACGTGGACACGGGGAGAACACACCAACTCCTCACAGACAGTCACCCGGAGGAAACCCACGCAGACACAGGGAGAACACACCAACTCCTCAAAGACAGTCACCCGGAGCTGGAATCGAACCCACAACCTCCAGGTCCCTGGAGCTGTGTGACTGCGACACAAGCCCTAGTCCTGTATAGTCAGTTTAAATATATCAGTGTATATGTAGTGATTTAACACACTGTCGCCCTGTAAAGGTCTGACGCCCCCCTGCAGGGTGTGTTCATGCCTTACGCTCAGTGATTCTGGGTAGGCTCCAGACCCACCACCGCCCTGAACTGGATGAGTGTTACAGACAATGAATGAATGAATTAATGGCATTGACACTAATTAAAACAACATTTAAACTTATGCTGTAAAAAATTTAAGCTCATTAAAACATTTTTACAACGTTGCAAAAAATGTTTGTTTATTTATTTATTTATTTAAAGTGGGATCTGAATTTGAAGCTTTGAAAAACCGGCCTCAGGTGTCCACATACTTCTGGCCGATGTAAAGAAGTAAATATGGCACCGGTAGATGGCGCTGTTGTGTGGCGCTGTGGGCGGAGGCTGGGCTCGAGCCCTTCGTGGACCTCATTTCACTCTTGAGTCCGGAGAAAGCGGTGGGAACCGAACCTCCGCACACCGCCCAACACCGCGCTGTATCCGGTCCGGTCCGGTCCCTGGGCGAGGACTGATCCGGTGCTGTGTGCCGCAGGGAGAAGCCTTAGACCGGGGGTGAGTTTCATTACGCTTTCGTCTCTTTGTATCTGAAGGGGCTTGGTTTGTTGTTGAACGGAGCTTTAAGCGGATGCTGGTCCCGTTTTATTCTGTGATGAAAGTGGCTCTGTTTATTCCACTATTCTGCAGTTTTACTGAGTTCTTAGAGCTTTACTGATCACTGAGTGAGCTCGTGTTTCTGTGTTTATTTACAGAGTACAGGTGTATTTCTGATTTTGTGTTGAATTTTGTTGTTGTTTTTTAAAAATGTGTTTGTAATCAATGTCAAAACAGCAATGGACACAGTGAAATAAACCTGCAGCACATAAATACTGCGGAAAATAATAATTATTAATAAATAACTATTAATTAGAAAGAAATTCTAATTAATAATTAATAATCATGAAGAAGAAAAATTATAGCTAATAGACATTCAATGGCTTTTTCAAAGTTACAGGCGCTATCCTTTTTGCCAGGGACTTTTCCCCTTTAACTGTACACCTCAGTAACTACCTACTTACTTCACGCCCCTTACTTTGTGTAAAGTGATGCCTTTCTCTTTGTATTTATTTGATCTTTAGTGTTCCACTGTTTCTCTTTTCTGTCTCTGAAAATATCAGAATCCGATCAAGGACAGAGAAAGTGATCAGTAATCAATATCAAGAGAGGAGCAGGGGTTAAACTGTTGTGTTTGATTCTGTTGTTAGCAGTGGTCCAGCCTCAGGGCTCAGGGCTTAATGAAAATGATTGTGCAGAGTTTTAAGTTTTAATAAAATGAAGATACTGGTGAAATACAGGCCGTGACAGTGAAACTGAGGTCGAGGAAGGAAGACAGCAACCCTTCTCCCATCCAATACACACACACACACGCACTGTGAGTGTGTGGTGAAAGATTGTGGTGTGTTTGGTGGATTTAAGGAGTTAAAATATTTAAATCTATTTATGATATATACCATAATAATAATAATAATTATTATTATTATTATTATTATAGTTTGGTTAATGTTTATGTCGGTGATTAATGCAGAGAAAAAGCTTCAGATTTTTGTTCTGGAAAAACATTGCATGTGTGTGTTGTGTAATGAGTTGAGGCCTTAAAATGAAGAACCATAAAAACAGTTTAAAGCCTGAAGTGGCATTTTTCAGTGCACTGTTTGACATAATGTGGTCACTTAAACATTTCTTCTGTTTATTTTTATTTAAATACAGGCTCCTTCTGAACCACTGTGTGTCTTTAGTCTCAGGGCTGTGAAAGTGAAGCAGTGCTATTCAGACATGGAAAGGGTTTAATGCAAGTCTCAGCTGTGTGTCTGTGCTCAGTGACAAAGAAATGAACACAAGACTACAGGAAATGTGCTGGCAGCCAGCCTGTGTGTGTGTGTGTGTGTGTGTGTGTGTGTGTGTGTGTGTGTGAGTGAGTGAGAAAGTGTGAGAGAGAGAGAGAGAGAGAGAGAATGGGGAGTCTCTTCCTGTTCAAACCAAAATAGAAAAACAGAGCAGCTATGTGAGAGCCGTGTGTGTTGGGGTGCTCTTGACCAATCAGCATCTCTCTGCTCTGGACAGGAAAGAGTTAACAGGAAGAGCTTTAAAGGCTCCTCCCATTTTGCCAGCATCATTCCCAGTGTTATCATCACCCCCCCCCCAAACCCACAAACATATAGACCCCCATCTCTCTGTCTGTCTCTCTCTCCCGCTGTCTCTCTCTCTCTTCCTCACACACACACACACACACACACTCCGATCTGCAGACCCCCTCTACGTTACACTATACAGAGATATATTAAATAGAAAAGATTAGAAATTTGTACTTGAGACTATAAATGAAGACAACATTGATATGTAATATTTCATTAGTTTATTGTGTACTAATATACTACTTTATTAATAGGTAATTGTGTGTATTACTGTATTATTTTGTACTCTAATTAGTTTGTGTGGTCTGTAATACAGTGTGTGTAAATTGAATGTGTATTATTGCAGAAAGACTGTAGTGCATGTATTTACGTATGTGTGTGTGTGTGTGTGTGTGTGTGAGTGTTTGTGGCTAAGATGGAAAGTGTGTGAGGGGAAGATTAGGGTTCTAGATAAAGTGTGTCACGTTCTCACTGTCATGTATTCTGGGAATTACTCTGATAACCTTTATTCCACTGCTCTGCTCTGCGCTCTCTCTTTCTCTCTCACCCCCTGTGTGTGTGTGTGTGTCTGTGTGTAGGTTGTCTAGAAGTGGAAATCATGGCTTTATTCTTCCGAGGGGCCTTAACAAGTTAGTGTACATGTCTCTCTTTATCCACAACCCCTCTCCCACTCCCCCCGCGTCTTTGTCTCAATCTTTCCTTCTCTCTCTCTCTCTCTCTCTCTCTCGCTCTCAATTATTTATTTCTCTTTGACCATTGCTGCAATGTTTAATAATTTAATATATGCATGTGTTCTAGGTTCTCCTATAAAGACCAGAAGCAAACAAGATGACCAAACCTGCTACAGGTAGTGTGTGTGTGTGTGTGTGTGTGTGTGTAATAACACAGTGTCTGATATACTAATGTTCCATGTGTTTTTGTTTTATTTCCCTTAGTTTTGACTCATCCTTCCTTTCTGACTCCTCCTATGAGTGTTTTTCGACCAATCAGGTGACAGGCTCTGTGTGCTCCTGCCGGAGGAGTCCCCGCCTCCTCGCTAATGGCTACTACCTACTGACAGAGGACAGCTTTAGCACTGATGACCAGGGAAACCTCACCCTCACGCCAACACACACCAACATCTCCTACAAAGAGAACCTGGTCCGGTCAGTGTGTGTGTGTGTGTGTGTGTGTGTGTGTGTGAGACAGAGAGAGATTGAGAAATATACAGAGGGGGAAAGTAGATCAGGAAGGTAGTGATTGTTAGTTCCAGCCAAAATAATACACGTATTATTTTCAAACCATAAACAACCCAGGTGTAATGGAGAGATCTTCACGCTTTTAGGAGAACACTAACAGCTGAGTTCTGTTACATCAGTGAGCGTTAGTGAGAAATCAGCGAGACCATTGGCTAGCATTGTGCTGAACTGCTCTTTTATTGCTCTTTTAATTTGAAGTTAAATACAATTAATTCACCTCAGTGTACAACTGTCCCTGAGCTCAGTCACTTCTAATGTCTTCCTCTGCGATAATGAAATTACAGGATAGAGGTCATATGAATTGAGCAAGAACTGAGAGAGGCTTGAGAAATGAGAGAGAACGGAGAGAAATGGAACAGAACTGAATGTTAAACAGAACTGTGTTGTAACAGAATTAAGTGAGAAGTCAGAGATAATTGAGTAATTAATCTCTGTAATTGAATAAACAGAGAAAACTGAGAGAAACAATAGTGAGAAACTGAGACAGAACTGAGTGAAAACAGCGAGAACTATGTTAATTAAGTGAGAACTAAGAGAGAACAGTGAGAGAACTGGGAGAGAACTAAATGACGGCTAAACGAACAGATGCCAGAGCAGTTTTGTGAGTTGTGTAAGTTAGAGACTGACAAATGACACAGTACAGAACAAGAGATTGTAGTGTGTGTGTGTGTATGTGGCTCTGCTCTAGACATGTGTGTTCCGAGTTATCTCATGCATTCCTGCTGCTGTGACTTTTGAGCTCATGCCTCTGGTTTCTAAGCAACATTTGTTTGTTTTGCAGTAAAACACCAACTCATTTTTACCCGTAGACTCCAGGTTTAGGGTTAAATTTGAGAGTTAAGGTTGGGGTGGGGGTTTGTGGTGCGGGTTAATTTTGAACACACTTTATTCAGGTGCGTAAAGGTGAGCAGAACTATACCCAAAGTGTGCAATCCAAATGAAATATTTCCAAGAATTATGTCTTATATGCTTTCTTGAGGGGTCTCTGTGGCCAATCAGCGCTCTGTAACGTTGACAAGTCTTGTTCAGACCCTGCTCAGACCAGGCACCAGAAAAAGGAAAAAAGAAAGTAGAGCTGAACCCCTCCATAATAGATGCCAGCGTCGTGAGGTAGTGAACACTGCTAAATGCGTTTGCTAACATCGCAGCACACCTTGATGTGTTAGCTACTGAGTTTAGCTCACAGCGACATACAGCTAAACCATATTTACCTCGCAATGGGTGGTAAGCCAACATCCACCATCAGTGACAAGAGTGGCCCTGTTGTGAGTAAAGCTTTCAGTCACAGGAAAGAGAACGTGAGTGGGTCCTGGAGGAGCTCCCAATGGTGTATAGGTGAAGTATGGCAGGGGCTCTCCTGGGTCTACACCGCCAGAAGTGATGTCAGTGGTGCTTTCACGGTTGGTCACGCGGAGGGTGTTCCGCACGGTTAGATACCTTTCAAATACTTAGAGGAACAACAGTCAAAGGGCAGCCTTTATTTTTTAGCTGCTGTGTCATTTGTAGATTTGATTTTCAAAAACTGATCTCATTAACGCTGTTGTGGGGTATTAATGCCCTCTTTAAAATCCACTCATCAATGTTCCAACATCTAGTGTAAAGCCTTCCTAGTAGAGACTGTTAATAAAGTAAAAGAGGAACAAGGCAGGCTTTTTATAGAGCAACATTAACCCTAACCCTAACTGCAATTCAGAGTGCTTTACAGAAAACCACAGTAGAAATAAACATTTTAAAGATAACAGGTGTGCACACATATTGGGTTGGTGTTTCTTGCTTGAACACAACACACAAACATTTAATAATCAGGGGAATTCCTGTTTATTAAAGTCTCTCTGTGTCTGTGTAGAATTTTCCGACGGCGACGCAGAGGGAGGCGTTCCCTGGCGAGTCTCCTCAGTGACGTCACAGAGTCCTGTCAGTCGTGGCTGGGTAGCCGTGTCTTCGGCACCGCGGACTCGTCCCACGTCACAGAGTCGCCGTCGTGGTTGGACGTTAGCAGCAGCACTAAGAAAGACACGCCCATCTCCTTCACATACGGTGAGGGTCTGGTTTGTGCGCCGGAGGACGTTTTACACGGAGAGCAGTGTGGGTTTGACTCGTTTCGTGTGTTTGTTTAGACCCAACAGAAACGGTCCTTCCTCCTGAAAAAGAAGCTTTTCTGTCGGAGGAAGACTCTCACACAGAGGTTTGCTCTGCCCATGACATGCCCAGCACATCAGAGACTGGACTGCTGGACGTCCCGCCCCCTTCTGAGTGCCTCTGCAACAGTTACCGCCCCCTGAGTTATCAACAGTCAGGTGAGAGACAGAGAAACACAGATTTAAATGTGGTCTCTAATTGCAGTTTCCCGCTGCATGGTACCTGCTCCGCTCGCTGCTCCCTGCCCCAAATGTAGCTGGTGATGTCACAAAACCCCGCCTCAAACGGGAACCCACAACAACAACAGCGGTTATTGTTTTATTAAGATTTCTTTACTCCTTGTGTATTCACATGTTGTTGTTTTTGGGACTGAACACAGGCCAGCATCGGTTCAGACGGAGCACTGGAGTTGTTTGTTGCCCACTGTGCTTCAGAAAACCATGCCCCAATTTTATGAGCTGCCACTGTGTGTCGGATAAAAACATGTTGATTGCTGCTGTAGCCTGGAGTTATTATTTGAATTTTAACGCACTCAAAAAGTGTTTTTATTTGCAAATGTAGCAGTCTTTGTGTTGTACCACTGATGTTTGAATGTGTTTTTTAGGTTCAGATGGAGTGCTTCTGAAGGCTTTCCTCTTCCTCCTCCTCACGATGTGTCTCTGTGCCGTGGTGTTCTCCAGGTACCATCCAGGATTAGTTCAACATTGTCTTGCAGTTAGCAAAACACTGTTTTATTTTTTTAAAATTTATTATGCCATGGACACACTGTACGACTTTCGAAGGCATCAGATCTCTGTGCCTCTCACACTACACGCGTTTTCCTGTAATCGGTGTCGTCTGAATCCTCAGTTGTTTGTAGTTTAGACGGCACATGACTGATCAGCGACAGGAGCTCGCTCTTGATTTTTTTGTTTAATGATGAAAAACATCGGCTTTTTGCTGCTGTTTCAAACAACGTGCTGCTACATTACACAGTGTACACTACATTTAGAAGTGCATTAATAGGTGTAGTGTTCCCAGTGGAGAAGTGTGCTCTGGGATGCTCTGAGTGAGTGGAGTACAGTGTGCTGTGTTTTTTATTTTTAACAATGTGTTTATCTCTGTGCAGATCTATGTTGGGATTTGTTGCTGTGGCACTAACTTCCCTTTTCCTCATCTCATACATTTGTGAGTACATACACTCTCTCTCACACACACACACACACACACACAATACAATACTATTATATAAAGTTTGAGCAGCCATTACACACTGCTACAAAGTAATTAGACAGTAATTATTCTGTTATTTTTATGCGTCTCTCAGGTGTGTCCCGGTCACAGTGGAGCCGAACAAAGACAGAGGTGAGATGACACAGCGTTAACTCATTAACTCACTTGTGTTCAGTAACTGTGGAAATAGCCTCCCATCACAGACCCATGACCATTTTTCCTTCAATATTCCTGTGTTTGTGATGGTTCCCCTTAATTAGTGACATATTTAAGAACAAAAAAAAGCCTTTCCACTGCTTTGAGAGCCCACCGCTCTGGCACCGCTTTAGTTCATGAATCCTGTTTTGTTTCTGTGCTTAACGTCCTGTTGCTTACACAAACTGTATTTTTATTGTAGGTCATCACCTCCAGGAACGAGTGATGAAGCAACACAACTGCAGTTTCATTTACTTATACACACACACACACACACACACACTTACATACACTTACTTCCTGCAACACTTGGAGCTAACTCAGTGCATCCACTTTGGAGTGTAAGTGCAGGGCTTTGTGTGTACCGTACGAGTGTGTGTGTGTGTGTGGTACATGTGCTGGTAAGAGTGTGTGTGAATACACATCTGTACAAGTGTGTAATAGAGGGAGAATCTGTGTGTGTTATTGTGTGTCAGATCATGAGACTCTGGAATGAAAACAGCATGTTGCATAATCAGATCACATTTAGGGATTTGACTCTCTCTTCTCTCTTTAAGGGGCTTTTACTGAAGAGCAGTGTTTCACTGAACATTTTAACCCTTTAAGCTCCTTTCAGTCCTGAGGGAGTGTGCTGTAGTGAGAGAAATTACTCAGAACATCTCACATCTACCACTGAGGTGTGTATCACCTTATTATTCTCGATTTATTTTATTATTTTGTTCTAAAATAAGAATCTAAAGCTGTGACCAATCACAGAGCAGCACTAAAATTAAACAAAGAATTGGAAAAAGAGAAGTAGAAACTAAATACGAACAGAGGAGAGATTGGAGTCTCTTACTGCTCTCTGTGAGGCTGTACACTCTTAAAAATGGGGCTTCTTCAAGAGTCCTTTATTAAAGGAAACGTTTCTGTGTAGAACCAAGAGCACTTAAAGAGCCCTTTGTATGATTACATCATGAAGGTGTTCTTCAGACTGATGGAGAATGTGATATAAATGGTTCTATACGGCACCAAATGTGAAAAGAAGTGATTTGGTGCCACACAGAACCCTTTCATCAGCTGCTCCTCTGAATAAAAGTGGGAGATTGAGAGTGAGTTCGTTCCCTTATGATGTCACAGCCATCCACGGTGCAGTTAGTTAGTGTGCTCCTCCAAGCGTGTTGATCTCCTGGAGGGAGAGGTCCCTGAGACGTAAACTAGGCAAAAACTAAATTAAAATAAGAATAAAAGTCTTTTGAAGCGATTAAACTGAGAGATTATCAGTGATTCTCTGAGAGTGCAGCAGTTCCTGGGGAAAGCTCCTTCAGACACAGTGCCGTAACATGTTCCTGTGTATTACACCATGACACATGATTCATAAACATTATTACTTTGTTCATATTGTACACACACACACACACATATATATATATATAATACAATATAATTCTTTAAGTATTCATTATAAGCCAGAACATAAACCTAACTGCCCTGCGTCTCGTTTGAAGAATCAGGACAAAGTTGTTCAGGTTTTATTTATCTGCGTAAATACAGCAATAGAAACGGAGACGTGACATTGTACCTAAATGTTTAAAGGTGCCAGAGCTCGACCAGCCGCAGAGAGAAAAAGATATTAATCTCAAACCCAGATGCAATTAAATGTAGCACACGAGGGACAGTGTTATTGGCTCTTACTGCATTTAACACTGTTATAATTCTTAAATCTTACACATGAAGGATATTTTATTACAGTATAATAAACATTATAATGGATAATAGTCAGCACCTGCTCACCTGGATGAGGACATGATACTTTTCAGCAGGATCATCTGTGTGATTTAGAAGAATATATTAATTTAAAGAGGTCATCCTTTTAAAGATCGCCATAAAATATTTAATAAATAAGATTTAATTTCGAGCAGTTTTTTAAAAAAAAAGACAATTTAGCAAATAAGTAGATGCAAGGCACTTATGAAGCACTAGATGTTTCTCGGGTGCTAGACAGCACCACCTTGTGGAGAATTCTTAACATGCTAAACGTGGCAGAGTGTGTGAGAGAGTTACAAGTTTCAGGAGATGCTTCTAAAACAATTTAAAGCAGTTTTGAACTAAATGTTGAACTAGTATTTACCTCTATAGCCTGTGGTGAGCTGCAAACAGTGACCAATAAGTTTCCGTTTGGTTTATTTACTATTTACAAGTGAATATTAATAGAAGAGGAATCCTTAGTTATTCCCATAAAGTGAGGTGTGTTTATTGTATCTGTGGTGATATTTTAGCTGATACCTAAACTCATAAAGGTGGGGCTTTAGACCCTAAGTATGTGCCAGTTTTCCTGTGGAGAGACGCTGCTTATTCCTCATTCAGTGCCTTTCTAAAATCAGGATCTTCAAGTTGCAGCTGTGTGTTATTAAATCATTTTAAAATCAAAGGGAAGAAACCTGATTACAGTAAATTAAAGGATGCTCCCGTCCCTGGGCCGGTCAAGAGTGCTGCGTCTGATATTAAGCAACTCGTATAACACCTTCGTACGTAGAAAAAAGATTGAGAAATAAGTTAAAACGGGTTTAAAAATATAATTATATGGAAATGAGTGTAAGGAATTCTGTCCATCCGGAAAACACACTGATCAAACAAGTGTTGAATTAAATGAGATAGTAACCTACGCTTAACTATGAACTTATTTCTCTTTTCATGTGTAAACTAGAGGGAGTTAATGTGTGTGTAATGATGTGATTATTATCTTAAATGGTTTTATTTTTTTATTAATTACCTCGGGGAGAGTTCATATATGGAACATATCGTCACCGTCCAATAAAAAACATGTATCTTTAAAATAGATGTTATTAATTGGACAGTGACTATAAATATACACTTATTACTAGTTTGTATTTAAATGCTGTGTTTGCCAAGCACATGTTGTTTATTAAAGTTTAATTAATCATCGCTCTCAATCAAAAACTTGTACCTTCACACAATTAGGAACAACATGCAAAATTAGAACGGAATCATTCCAGATAATAAATAAAAAATTGAAAATGGCGTCTTCAGGATGATGACAATAACATTAAAAACGGAGATACGAGGTTTTGTTTTGATAGCGGTGACTTACTTCTTGTTAGTAGCAGGAAAGACTGAGTGTAAAGTTGTGGGAAACAGTGTTTTTACTATAAACTCTGTCAGAGTTAGACACAGAGTTCATCAGTAAAACAGAGTCTAAACCACGAGGATGGAACGCTGTTTGAATATAAGGCTAAACAGGGTCTGAAACCACAGAGTGCTTAGTGTTAGTGGCCTTTACCACTGAGCTGCCTCTTGCTGTATCACCTTTATTCACATCCTATCAATACTCTGGGCTTTATGTCTTTAACACAGACACTGAATGAAATTAAAGGTGCGGTATGTAAGATTAGGGGGATGTAGTGCAGTATAGACATCCATTTTCATTGGTGTTTAATAATCGAGCTTTTTCGACTGCAGCCTCTTCTCTGCTCTACTCACTTGTTGGTACCTAGAGCCTGGTTGGTTTTCCACCACAACAGCTTCCCACTGGTTAAGTTATAAAACACGGTCACTACTGAGAACAGTGGGCTTTGGAAAACACAGCAGTGAAAACAGTGGTAATCAAGTTAATGGTATTTACTCATCGTATATTTGGGTTCTTTTTCAGTACCTGCTCACGCCGGGTTCCAACCAAGCCGAGTAGGTATTAATGTGAGGTGTAAACCCTGCAGAGCTCTGATTAGCTGGAGAGACCTGTCAATCACAGAGCTCCAGCTGCTTGTTAAATCCCTGAAGTTACAGCAGTTTTCACGTTAGTTTTTATCCGACTCTCACGCCCGGGACTGAGCAAGAAGTACCCTGTTCCAGGCGCCAGGAACTGAATTTAATGGAAAATTAAAAAGCCAGGTGGAGTAGTATGCAGTGAAAGACGGCCATATTCCTTTCGTATCCCAGAATGCACAAAACCAGGCACGGCTTTTTCAGTGTTTATGTTGAAGCAGTAGTTTGGAAATAGAGGGGTGAGGGAGGGGCATTCAGTCGGTTGCACTCTGCATCATCACCACTAGAGGGCCTAAATCTTATCTTTTAAAGTAGGGATTTTAATAATGAGCAGTTTTTAAAAAACAGTTTAAAACTCAGAGTATTGAAAACCAAAGTCTTTTTTAATGATAAAAGTTTTAAATATAAAACAGCTTTCTTCCAAACTGGTTTAACGTGATCAGACAGTTTTGGATCAAAGCCACAGCTTATTAACGTGTGCTTCATTAAAATATTGTCTGATACTGAATCACTGCTAGTGCATGAAAACCGTCTTATTATTCTCTTTATTCATGTTTAATGTGGTATTGAGTTCAGTTCTGTTGTGGATTTCACTCATAAAACGGGCTGGGTGCATCCTCACTGCTCCGAGGCTAAGATTAAATATATATAAAATCTCCTGATCCATTACCAATGTTCAGAAAGTGTTTTGTAATATTTAGCTGACACAGAGGAAGCTGAAATGAAACAGAACTGAATTTTTAACAGTTGTGTGCCTTCTGTGTTTATTGTTTGTTTATTATCATGATAAAGTTCAGAATGGAATTTTGATTATAAACAATTTTGATAATTATCAGTTGTCTCTTGCCTTCTTTAAAAAATACACAGCAATAACTATCTATCAGACGGTACGGGTCAAACATGGCCTTAAGTTCCTTTACCCAGTCATGGATTAACCCCTAATTACTCTTCTCTTTTAGAAATTATTTCTTTTAGTAAAGTTCCCTTGGATGTGAATCACCTGTAGCTCCAAATCCCCAACGCTGCCTTCTGATGTAGGTCTGCTGTAGGACACCCTCTCTGTCTGAATCCACGTGTTGGACACCGTCTTTCAAACACATCTAGCATAGAAACACCACACAGACGTTCTGAAAACACCAGATGGCGTCTTTAAAATACATGGACAACTAAAACTAGATAAACTCTGACAAAGTGTTTTACTTAAACTTGTGTAAATGAGAAAACATTTACAGCAAAGGCACTGAATGTCAATTTTTATCCAAATTATTTACGAGACAGAAACAAACCATGGTTTTTCAGGCCGTAGTCAGAGCCCCAACACACAGAGGCTCTAAAGGAACGTTCAAGAAACTCAAAATAACCTCCATCTGCAGGAGACAACGGTAACGGCTAATTGTAAACACAGATGTCAATTGTTGAAAGCTGCTGAACCCTTTCGTCAAATGAGATATTTTTGTAGAACTCTCTCAGTTCCTCAAAATATTTTTACTGTAGAAAAACAAAAACACTTTTCTTCAAAAGCAAAAAAATCAAGAGCCAAAAAACCCTCCAGGGCACTGCTCTTAAGGCAGAGTTATGCTACAACGTTGGAGTCAATGAGGAGTCCATGCAGCAGCCGGTACTACACCTGGCCCACACACTGCTCACGGTGTCGATCTGACTCAGAAACTTAATTATGAAGAAGAGGGGTGTTTATAACTAGACGTGAAACGGACAGAATTATCACGGTGCTGTTCAATGTGCTGCAAACTTCACACACTCCTGCGTGAGTCGCAATCTCACCTCCCAGTCCTGATTTAACCTCCCATGATCCTTAGGGAGTGAAATCAGGACGGTGAGGTGAACTTGGGCACCACACGAGGCTTTTACACTGCGCACGTGAACATTGAAACGATATCACAAAAGGTCTGGGACTTGTTACTGTGGTTTACTGTGAAACCGGTGTCCGTTCCATGTCTAGTATTAACCCCATGTGGATGTGTGTGTGGGGGTGTGTCTTATTTCCCAGCATGGGCATGGCTCATGTGGTTCCGAAGGTGGGAGTTAGAGATGAAGGTTTTCCCACAGTCCTCACAGCGAATGCCCCTCTGGCCCGTGTGGATGGTGAGGTGGACCTTGAGCGAGCCGGACTGAGCGAAACCCTTGCCGCAGTGGGAGCAGCGGTAGCGTCTCTCGCCCGTGTGGACGCTCTGGTGTCGCTTCAGATTACTGGAGTCCGAGAAGCGCTTCCCACACTGAGTGCAGGAGAACGGCTTCTCCCCGGTGTGGACACGGACATGGATCTTTAGGTTCTTAAGCGATGCCAGAGACTTCCCACAGAACGGACACAGGTACACACTCCCCCCGGGGCCCGGCCCTGTCTCCGTGGAGACTATGGGGAGCGACGCGTTGACGGGGAGAGCCGTGTGTGAGCTCTGCGGTGTGTGTGTTTGTTCTGCTGAGTGCAGGGTAAAATGAGAGTCAGTTAAATGTGGATCTGGTGCCGATAAAGACTCCGAGCTCAGGGTGTAGGAACAGGACGGATTGAGTGTGTGACTGTGGTTGTCAGGAGTGTATGTGTGTGTGTCCAGTGTGATGGAGTCTGACAACGTGTGTGTGTTAGCGTGGGGTTGGACCACGGCCTCCATCCTCTGTCCAAATAAATCTTGCTCTTCTAGCTCCTCTCTTCCAATTGGCTGGAGGACATGTCCATCTGTGACAGAGG
Source organism: Hoplias malabaricus (assembly GCF_029633855.1). Lineage (NCBI taxonomy): Eukaryota > Metazoa > Chordata > Actinopteri > Characiformes > Erythrinidae > Hoplias > Hoplias malabaricus. The sequence continues at coordinate 1,786,378 of NC_089818.1, forward strand.
GGGCACTGTCTGTACAAACAGAAGCAATAGATCAGCACAAAGACCATCAAAGTTCAGTTCTCTCTCTCTCTCTCTCTCTCTCTGTGTGTGTGTGTGTGTGTGTGTATTTTACCCTGTTCCTGGTTGTTGTTGCTCTCCACAATCAGAATATCTTCACACTCCTCCTTTGGCTGTGAAAACAGAAGTCAGAGGTCATATAAACCTTTATACACACAGTACTGTGTATTCAGTTCGTATCAAAGGAGAATTCTGCCTGTGTTCCTGGGACTGATTTTAAAATGAGACCGTGGGGTGGAATAAAGTGATAGAGCAAAAGACAGGAGCTCTGCCACAGATCAGTGTAGTTACAGTGTAGTTACAGTAAAAAGGCAGTTTATCATACCTTCACCTCAAGAACCTGAGGGACCGGTGGAGAAGTGAGTGGTTCCTCGTGAACTTGCACCATAACCCGTGGCCTGAGACTCATCTTCACACGACTGCGGGGTTCGGCTGAAAGTGCAGAACATTTACACACATTTACACTTATCAAAAAACACGTTTTCTGAGGTTCTGAGGACATTTTCATGTCCCTGGGTGATTGTATACATCCCTAACTCTGTGTGTAAACAAACAAAGTGGCTCGTCCCACACTGCACTCTTGAGTTGCTTCAGCTACAAGAAAGTACCAGGAGGCGTTTGGACTGAGGACAGAACTTTGAAAAGCATATAAAGTGACAAGGAAGTTGCTCTATTTCTGCTCCATAGGTGAGTAACACTGACATATTTACACTGTAGTTACTACTTAAGGTGGAACTGACTCTAAATTCAGGAGAGCGCTATCTGCATGAAAGTAAACACAGAGGGAAAGTGCTCTGAATTCCCACAGAAACTCATGTGTAACTCGAGCTGTTTAGTTTTGTAGCACTTTCGCTCTGTGTTTACTTTCATGCAGTTAGCGCTCTCCTGAATTTAGAGTCAGTTCCACCTTAAGTAATGTAACAGCAAAAATAAGTCAGTGTTACCCCCCTATGGAGCAGGAGTAGGGGTCCAGATGGCGTCTTTAAAATACATAGACAAACTCTGACAAAGTGTTTTACTTAAATTTGTGTAAATGAGAAAACATTTACAGCAAAGGCACTGAATGTCAATTTTTATCTAAATTATTTACATGAGACAAAAACAAACCATGGTTTTTCAGGCCGTAGTCAGAGCCCCAACACACAGAGGCTCTAAAGGAATGTTCTAGAAACTCAAAAGAAGACAACGGTAACGGCTAATTGTAAACACAGATGTCAATTGTTGAAAGCTGCTGAACACTTTCGTCAAATGAGTTATTTCTGTAGAACACTCTCAGTTCCCCAAAATCGTTTTACCGCAGAAAACAAAAACATTTTTCTTCAAAAGCAATAAAATCAAGAGCCAAAAAACCCTCCAGGGCACTGCTCTTAAGGCAGAGTTATGCTACAACGTTGGAGTCAATGAGGAGTCCATGCAGCAGCCGGTACTACACCTGGCCCACACACTGCTCACGGTGTCGATCTGACTCAGAAACTTAATTATGAAGAAGAGGGGTGTTTATAACTAGACGTGAAATGGACAGGTTTCTCACGGTACTCTTACTCTTAAAATGATGAGGAAGTTGCTCTTTTATTGCTCCATAGGTGAGTAACACTGACACATTTACACTGTAGTTACTACTTAATGTGGAACTGACTCTAAATTCAAGAGAGCGCTATCTGCATGAAAGTAAACACAGAGGGAACGTGCTCTGAATTCCCACAGAAACTCATGTGGAACTCGAGCTGTTTAGTTTTGTAGCACTTTCCCTCTGCGTTTACTTTCATGCAGTTAGCGCTCTCCTGAATTTAGAGTCAGTTCCACCTTAAGTAATGTAACTGTAGCAGCAAAAATAAGTCAGTGGTACCCCCCTATGGAGCAGGAACAGAGCAACATCCTCATCTCGGTTGCTGCTTTTCAGCGTTTGGAGTCTCTCCGTTGTCTAAAAACCTCCAGATGGCGTTTCTCTGCCGTGAGCAGAGAGAGAGAAAGCCTAGCACCGGACCCAGACACTTTGTTTTTTTACCCATTTACAGACACTGGGGCTTCGTAAACACATTAGAGCGGTTTCCAGCGCAAAGCCTCGTTTTTCCACAGCTGCAGAATGATCTGCACCATATAGTGATCTCAGGCTTGTGGTCAGAGCTGCAGATTAATCGCCATGAAAAGCCTTAGTTGTGCTGATGTTACTCCGGGGGGACGGAGCTATTTCAGTGCCTCTCTCTGTCAGACTCTACACGTTCACTGACTTTTATTTCAAAGTAACATCACTTACCACTGCAGTTCAGCTACTATCCCGGGCATAAGTAACTATATAGTAACAGATTGCACGAGCTTGATTCACACTCACACACACACCCCTGGCTAAAACACGCGAGCCCAACTGTGAGAAGGGGTGTCCACATACTTTTGTCTACAGAGCCTAGTGTATTGTCCCCCGCAGCCCCCGGAGCCCACCCTTCTGTTAAACCTCACCTCGCGGCTCGCTCCGCTCCTCGCGCGCCCAGCTCCCGGTCCGCTGCGCCTTCTCCCGTGCCGCGCGTAGCTCCAGCGCGAGCAGCTTCCGCCGCAGACCTTCGTTCTCCTTCTCTCTGCGGGAGACCTCCATCCGGAGAACGGCGTACCCGTCCTGCACGAGCTCGCAGATCTCCGCCACGGCCGCGCTCGCGAGCGCCTCCATGATGGACACCAGCTGCGAGCGGAAGCGCGAGGACTCGGACATGGCGCGAGCGGTCGGTCACAGTGTCCAGAAACGTACGGGACGGGGTTTTTTGAAAAACGAGGGAAGCCGCTCAGGTAAGAACCACTTTGTGTTTTGGTGGGAAGCCGGAAACGCAAGGCTTTCCCTGTGCGCATGCGCAGTGCAACAAAACAAGGGTCTGGCCACATGTTTGTGGACACTTGCACCCAGCACTGGAGGGTGTTAATAAGACGTGTGTTTTAGTGCAGAAACAGTTTCAGTCTGAGAAGGCTTCGCACTGCATTTAATCAAATGGAACATTGCTGTTTGGATTTGATGGAACTCAGTCGCATAACCAGGTCAGGGACTGATGTTGAATAATCTGGGATAACATCAGCACTCCAATTCATGGCAAAGGGACTGTATCACTGTGCTCCATCACTCCACAGAACACAGGCCCAGAACTTCATTTTCTCTTGTTCCACTCTGTTGATGATCTTGTTACCTGTCAAATATAATAATAAAAATAATGTTAAACAATTTCTCTCTGTGTCTGCGTGGGTTTCCTCCGGGTGCTCCGGTTTCCTCCCACAGTCCAAAAAACACACGTTGGTAGGTGGATTGGTGACTCAAAAGTGTCCGTAGGTGTGAGTGTGTGAGTGAATGTGTGTGTGTCTGTGTTGCCCTGTGAAGGACTGGCGCCCCCTCCAGGGTGTATTCCCGCCTTGCGCCCAATGATTCCAGGTAGGCTCCGGACCCACCGCGAGAGAGAGAAACCCTAGCACCGGACCCAGACACTTTGTTTTTTTTACCCATTTACAGACACTGGGTCATCGTAAACACATTAGAGCGGTTTCCAGATGCACCTGTATATACATAAACACACAAACATTCGTACTGTGGTGAAAAATTGTGACAGAAAAAAAAAAAAAAAAAAACTAAGTCTCTGAGTCAGGATCAAAGTGAGTTAACAAATTTATTGGAGTGCGGAAATGCAATGCATAGACCATTCTAATCTCCTTCTCCTCTGGAACAGTTTCTCAAAAAGCCTTTATACCCCTAGCCCCTCTCTAATTATACAATAACTATCATTCCATTGTCTCATATGGCCATGAACAAAGTTACATTACACAGGTGTTGACTCTGTTTCTAACTATCTGTGATGTTCTGGCACATTCTGCTCCCAGAGCCCCCCTCCAGACCGTTTCAACTAGCTTCAGTTATCTCAACTTGAAGGGAACTGAAGGTCAGGATATGCCAGCACACCATTATCTGACACACACACAAGCCTGCTGCCTTCAGAGAGAGTTCAAGAAGGGAAAACAGCTTCAGTCACAGAAGCATATATGTCTTTACTGATATAGATGAAATTAACAACCCCTTTAATTGATTATAAATCATTTCAATCAAATTCCATCACAATACACATGCGTACACCTGTATATACATAAACACACACCTGTATATATACAAACACACACACACACACACACACCTGTATATATATATATATATATATATATATATATATATATATAAACACACAGACAATATAAAATGAATAAATACATTTTCAGTTAATGTTAAAGCAGCATGCAGAATAGAAGGGTATCACACCATATGACAAAGCAATTCATTTATTACAGGATTTTGCTGTTAATTGTTAGTTAAGTGTTTACATACTACATCAGACACATCAAGGTGTATGAGCTCATAAAACCTATTTTACCTTGTTCAGACTACTTTTACATTCAGTGTTATTCTCTTATATTATTATAACTATAATATCAAATAACCTGCTTGACTTCTTTTTTTCAAGTGATACCAGTGTGAGCACTAAACCCAAATGTTTGTGTCAGAAAACAGTTAGGATTTCATCCACAGTCTGAGCTGCGAACATGCAGTTTTCTTAAGTCTTAATATTTATATTCTTCAGATAAACAAAAATAAAAAACACAGCTTCACTGATTTGTCTTAAAATAAAATAATAATTAAAAAACTTAAACTGCAAAATATCCCCTACTGAGTGTTGTTGTTTTTTCTCTGCCCTTCGGTTATAACTGGTTCTTTCCAATTATTTATTGGAACAATTGACATTAATAAAGTATTTAAAATGGAAACTGAAGAGAGATCATATCGTGAAGCTTTATTTGGATAAAACTTATTCCTAGACTTTTATTCTATTGGCCTTTGCCGACGAGGACCCGGAAATGACGCTCCATTATCAGCCCGACTGTTTTGCAGCTCCGTCCCGAGCGCTCGCGCGGCGCAGCATCACTGTGCTTTCGGTAAAAACCGAGCTCTGAGGCACGGAGAGTCCACGCGGAGCCCCCATCGAGACCAGGAGAACCCCCGAGAGACCGGAGGGAGCACGACGATGGCGAATTACCGTGCGTTTCACGCGCAGCTCGCGACCATCATGGAGACGCTGACGCGCGCGGCGGTGGCGGAGATCTGCGAGCTCGTGGACGACGGGTACGCGCTTCTGCACACGGAGATCTCGCGCCACCAGAAGGAGAACGAGGAGCTTCGGCGGAAGCTCCAGTTGATCGAGTCCATCGTGGCCGCGCGAGGTTACGTAGAGGAGCGCGCCGCGTCGCGGGACGGAGCGGTGCGCGAGGCGACTGCAGCGCTCGCACCTGCGGGGAAAAAAAACTGCCCGAGCCGCGAGTCTTGTAGCCGCCGCGCGCTGGTGGAGGTAGGACCCAATTGGTTATTGATCGTTTTGCCGTATAATCAGTAAAGGCGTTGATCGATTGATAATCTGATTTTTTTTTTTTTTTACAGTCACGTGACCTAGAGGAACGGGGACCCGCGCCAGTACAGGTTAAAGAGGAGGGGCGAGGGGGTGAGTGCTCTGGCCACACCCCACTTTTCAGGTCATGACCTTATGGTGTTTTTCCACTACATGGAAGCTACTCGACTCGGCCCTTTTCTTCTCCACTGTCCAAATCTGTCCTGCTTCTGGAACCGGGTTCTTTTGTAGTTCCTGCTCACTTACAGTTCCAGCCGAGCTGAGTAGGTACTAAATGTGAGGTGTAAACCCTGTAGAGCTCTGATTGGCTGGAGAGACCTGTCAATCACCACGAAACACAGAGCTCCAGCACAAACTCACTGCTTGTAAAATCTCTGAAGTTACAGCAGCGTTCACATTAGTTTTTATCTGAATCTCAGCAGCAGCTCGTAACGTTCCCCTGAGGGGTTTCTGAAGACGCTTCTTGGGTCAGTGTCTGAGAAAAAACCTCCAGTGAAAGCTGAACGTGCGACAAGTAAAACTGCTCTGTGAGAACTGGGGGCGAAGTTGTGTTCTGTCCAAAAAACAACAACACACCACACGACGAGTAAACAGCGCCCACGTTTATTGCTCGTGCTAAGGTTTTCAAAGCCCACAGTTCCCGTTAGAGACATGGTTTTGCTCCTTTTTTTGGGCGAGCTCTGCTAGTTGAAAAACAACCAGCTAAAAGCGAGTCAAGCCAAAGAACAACACCAATAGGAAGTCTATGCTGTTTCTCTATTGGCACTTTTCCCACTACATGGTACCTACACTACTGGGCTCTACTCTGTTCTACTCGCTGTTTTATTCCTGCTTTTGGGGGGTGGTGCAACATCCAGCTCTCACTGGATTCTTTCATCTGGCACCAATCCAATCCATGTCTGCTGTGAGCGGTTTGGTGTGTTCTCCCAGTTGCTGCATGGGTTTTCTACTGGGTGCAGCTTTTTCTAGCACACGTTGGGTAGCTGACTGACTATGAGAAATTGTCTGTAGATGTGTGTGTGCTGATGTCCTGCGATGGACTAGCGCCATGCCAGAGTGTGTGTTTTCTTCTGTGTCAACTCCCTACACACCATGACCCTGATGAAGTGTAACTGTTTACAGACGATGAATGAACATTCAGATCTCCCACTGAGAACTCATGCTTTGACCTAGAATTCCTAATATGGCCATGATCAAATATAGAAAGGTGTAGATCTGTAAAATATAATGCAGTTCAGCGTGGGTCCTGTTTCTAACGTGTGTTTTTCCACAGATGATGATGACGACGACGACGAAGGCGAGGCGGTTGTACTGCTGGCGCACAGTACATCTGATGAATTACTGGCGCTCTCAGCTCAGGATCACGCATTGGATGAACACTCCTCCAACGACGATGTCCACATACTTTCAGACACACAGTCTCCAAACCCTGACACCCACACTCTTGCAGAAACACACTCTGTAACGGAAGAGTCCCAGCAGTCCAGCGTGGACCTGACGGCCTCGGACGAGCCGCTGTGTTCCTTTAACTCCGTGTCCGAACCACACAACGAGCGGCCGTTCTCTGAAGAAGTGTGTGTGAAGCGGGAGCCCCTGGTATGTGACATTGATCTGGATCTAGGTATGGACTGGAACACACACCCTGTCCGTAACACACACACACACTCGCAGACCTCCGCTGGATTCGGCTCAGACTCGCTCGTGGCTCATAATTCACCTTTGTACGCCGCGCAGCACCTGGTCGCCCTGGGAAACGCGGCGGGGCTGGGGCTGTTCGGGGGGCGGGGCTCGCTGCGAGGGGGTGGAGTCTCGGTTGGCGGTAAAAGACACTTCATCTGTTCCATCTGCGGCAAGAGCTTCACCACGGCTCAGAGCCTGGACACGCACACGCGCATACACACAGGAGAGCGTCCATACCGCTGCGAACAGTGCGGAAAACGCTTCACTCAGTCCGGACATCTGACGGCGCATCAGACAGTCCACACCGGGGAGCGGCCGTACCAGTGTTCACACTGTGGAAAGCGATTCGCCGGGAAACAGTACCTCCGCATACACACTAAAAAACACCACCCAGAGTCCTGAATACACACACTCTCCAGAAAGACACATGGAAATGACGGAAGCGATTCTCCTGATGTCTGTGACATCTCTCCAGCTGCTCGTCCTGAACTGGTTCTGATGTCCGTATCGCTCAAACTGTCGCAGTGAGATTTGACTTTGTCAGAGCAGACATGGCAAAACAACATCAGGAGGACCCAAAACATATTTTTAACTACTTTTCCTATGTTTTGTTTTAAGAAAACCTGAAAAACATTACAGCGGTTTTTGCCATCCCTTGGAGAAAAGATATCTTCCCTTCAGGTTTGGTGGTCAAGGCATGGTCATAAGTTCTCTACTGAAGACTCCAGACTCGACTCTGATTCCTGTGGAGTGGCTCAGAACATTTCAGCTATTTTCTGAAGAATGCAGTAGCTCACACACTCCGTAGATCTAGAACCCCATAGACACACATTCTAACACTAATACTCACTAAGGCAGTGTTCCCCCAATGAATTCAGTACGAAAAAAATCAGTGACCTACATATTTCACAAGTACAGATTTTCTGTTCATCAGTAGTGTGCCTGATTGTGCTGAGGGTTTGACCATGGAAAATGAATCAAAGGACAGTTGCACAAGCTTCCCAGCCCGAATTCTACAGGACAGAACCGTGAAGACAGAAGAGTTTAAAAGATTTCACTCCTTGGATGAGGGCACTCTTACTGTGGAACTAAGTGGAGGGTTAAGTTGGGTCAGATGTGTCCATTGGACAAATGCAGTGAATCTGCCTCGTCTTATTTCTGAGATTGAATGACTGACGTGAGTTTGAAACCTGTACTCGGTTTCATTGCAGTGTTGCTCTCCAGGTAATAGATGAGCTGGGAACTCGAAACTACTTTAGTGTTGATATTTTGGGTGATGATTAAGCATTTCTCTTTGGTCAGCAGAATGATGCAGAGTAATTTGACTAAAGCAGGACTGTGTGAGACACCTGTAATATTTCAGTTAAACTTGTGCTGGGATACACAGTTCAGCCTGCGAGTGGAAAGGTGCCCAGTTTTGCTTTTTGGTATTGTTTCGATGAAAACAAGTCTATATGGTTAAAATCTGAAGGGTTAGTGGTTTCCAGAAGGTTGGTTCTCTTGGAGGTTTATGTAGCTTATTGTTTATAACGTTACCCACCATATACACAGCTTTATCAGTGAGATAGGTCTGTGGAGGAGGTCGGAGCAGCGGACTCTTGTAGCTTGGCACATTACTGCAAATACTCTCCTGTAAAATCCCAGAAGAAACCTTTTTTATTCCTTGCCTTGGTTCAAGACGTAATGTACATGCGTCTCATTGTGACTGAATGAAGTGACTGGTCCCAGACAAAATCTAGTGGCTGTAGCTGCATACTGGTAGAACCTTTTAGAATAAAATGTTTTTATTTGTGAGATGTTTTTCAGTGTGTCCTTCACAAATCGAAATCCAGTTTTGGACCACTGAATCCAAAAATATCTTTAAGCTAATGTAGTATGTTGTGGTCAAGAATACTAATATTTCAAATCATCTGCACTTGAAACACAGGCATCAGAATACAGTACCACTCATATTAAAGCAACTCTAGATAAGAATGACTGGGCTCCCTCTACTTGCTGATGCGTCTAATTAATATTTATAGAAATCCAGTCAAAAACACAGTAACGACGCTGAAATACCTATAACTCAGTATATAACAGAACCCATCCTAGAGGTGATATACTCGTGTGTGAACATGTCATATTCAAAAACTTCTATTCAACCAGCACAAAAGTGTATGTTTTGTGGCACTCTAACCACTACAACTGCACAGGCACTTATTACTAGAATTGATATCTAAATATAAGGCTGAAAATTCACTAATCTATTTGAAGTTAGCGTTGCTAACCCTGTGGCTCTGAGCAGTAACTCTCAAAAACATGACTAAATCACTGTCATCAACAAAGCTCAACACTAACACAGTAACACTAAAAAATTGGAACGTTATTACTTACCAGTCCAACAAGGCGGCGGCCTTCTCCCCATGTCTCTTTCTGTTCACTCCAGTCAGGCCAATGTCAACTCTTATGGCCTCTCCCTCTCTCTCTCCTTGCTTCCTCTGACAACTCTTCTCAGTCTCTGCCATAATGCCTGTACTGGTCAATACTGAGCTAACTTCTGTAAAACTTTATGCAGTTCACAAGAGCACCTATGCCCAGGGCTGCTTTAGATACATAGTAGTTTTTAGAAAGCTCAGCCCCAGAGAGAAGTGACAGAAGCAATATTCGCATAGAAATCATTTTCAAGCTGTAATTGTACTGTAAAAAAATAATACGTAGTGTTTCTTTCAGCATCAAGTTTGGACTCTTGCTGTTGAATTTCACACAGGCACAGAGCTCTACACATTAAGGGATGAAAATGCTACCAGAAAGTGTCGCTGTGAATTAGATTGTGTAACAGATGACACTCGCATTAATAAAAAATTAATTTCCCAAATTTATTTCATTTGGATTTAACCAGCATATTGTGTGGTGGAAAAAATGGCAGCTAAAGCATTTTGTATTTTGATTTTATTTTCATTTCAATTTAGCAGTTGGCTGTGCTTCGTATTGAACGGCTGCAAAACCGAGGAGCCCTTAAATCGAGTTTTACTCAAGATTTAGAGTCAGTAATTTCACTGTGATATTCCTGTTGTCGACCAGCATGAGCACACACCAGAGTCAACTTAGAAATACTGAAGATGGCACAGACAACTGCATTTTATCAGTGTACTCATTACACAACTACATCACCTCTCCTCATTACTGTCCATTCCTTTCGCTCCATCAACCAACATCAATAAGGCAATGCAAATACAAGTATATATCTGCCTCATTACATCACTTACACTGAAGGGCCACACTGAATCCAGGACTACACCGAGTATGAGATAAGTCAGGGACATTGATCAGTTTATAAAGAAGTGTGTTTATCGTCGACTGGTGCTGCCAGACTTCCTCTTTCCTGCGAGGAGGTGTTTGGGTCTCAGGTTGAAAATGTGCCTGTCCGATTCGCCCTTCCTCCCCTCTTTGTTCATCCCCTTCTGAGACGACTTCATCATCATCTTCACCTTCTTCATCATCTGGAGAGGGAGAGTGGGAGAAGAAAATTTAAGAACTTATGACAGAGGCAGAGCGATTATCTTCTCTGTTGTATACCAGATAATTCAGGTCCAGTATAAGTTTACTGCTGAGTGACAGAATGCTGGTCTACACTTTAGTCCAGTTCAGAGGTTTTGGGATGTAAGTAATTATATTTGGTCAGTAAGCATCCACTTTTTTTTTTAAGCAACACACTCCAAAGGGAACACTGAAAAACGTCCATAAACTTTTAACCAAAAATTTCAAGCTTCTATAAAATGTCAGATTTTTCACACTACGACCAATCAGAGACAGTCACGGCCTAAGGGTTAGCGGACCAGACTTGGTACTGGAAGGTTGCTGGTCGGATCTCCACGACCGGTGGGAACATCCATGGCTGAACCCCCAAAAACGATCCCGAGTGCTGAGAACCGCTGCTCTGGGGTGTGTTCACTGCCACGCGGGGTTAAATTCAGAGGTTAGATGTCACTGTACGGCTGTATAATGATCATAAAGCATGTCATTAACAAACCCCCTACCCCACTGTTTACCAGTACTGTCTGCATGGATGAGCTTTTGGCATTAATTTTAGCTTTGACTGCAACACACACGGTTTCTGCATTAACTGGAAACTCCAGTTTACAGTGGGGAAAAAAAATATCCTAAACTGTCCATAAAAGACAAGTACAGTTAGATACATGCTGCATAACAGCTGTTAGAAAATTCCAAGTGAAACAATGTCAGTGCCCCCTGCTGGACATAAACTGATACTGTTCTACTTGAATTAGTTTCAGTTTTAATGTTACAATTTCACCGGCCCATTTAAACTCAGCATTTTCACAGATTAATCTTCTGGATGGAGGCTTTAAAGTCCAAATGTAGTTTAAAACCCACAGTGCCAGGTCCCTAAATGACCCGCATTCATTTGAACTGTGCTTAATACCTCTGAGGACATGAACCAACAAAATAAACAACAGGTCCATTTAGATTTCAGACTGACTTTAACCAGTGATAATGATGTATTTTTGGTAACAGCCCAAAGAAGTGTACAGAAAAGAGACAGTGGCAGGACCTTTGCATCTCTGACTCCTGACTGGTCTCGTGGAGTTCTCGAAGCACTCTGGCTGCGAGTGCGAGAAGTGGGTGGAGCAGAAGCCTCCCTCTTCCTCTTTCTGACCAATGACCGTGAGCGGGCCTGCTGGACATAATGACTCTGTACAGAGAACAGGGCAAGGGTTAAAATATTACACATACACACACACACAAGCACTTAGAAAAAGACAACACAAATGATATCTTACGTTATCTTTTTCTGACATGTCCAAACCGAGATCCCCCATCTCCTTCTCCAATGTGGACCTCTCCACCTGCACCCAACAACAGCAAAATTTAACATGACACACAGTAACCACTCAGACACAAGCACAGCACATCAACAGCCAATCAATTCCTTTCACTGGTTTTTCATCTGAGTCAAAGGCATGTTTTAGACCAGCAGCCCCCCAACACAGGTTCCACCAATTGGTCTTTCCAGTCTGCATTTAAAATTAAAATTGAATTTTTTGTATTCTATGACTATTGATGTAAGATGAAAATCCCTTTATGAATCTTCAAATACTTCATTTTAAGTAAATGCCCTCCCTGTTTAAACAATAAAATAGAGCCTCTTGAAAAATCAAGAAGAGATTCCATTTCCGAAACTCTGGATATTAAACCCAAGCACGAAATGTCACTGCTGTCAGGCGCCACTTAGTCATAGCAAAGACCGTCAGCCTCTTTCCACCAATGTGAACCCGTTAACAAAATTTTGGTGCGTTTCTACCAAAATAAATTGGTTCCTGAATCAGAAAAGTTTGTCCTCAGCAGGAACCAGAGAGTAGGAGGTTCTTCCGTGCGAATGGTGATGGTGTGCATGGGCGTGTGGAGTTAAAGAAGCTCCAGAAAAAGGACAGAACCTCAAAGAGGGTGGGGAGAGGGGGGGCCATCTTACTCATCTAAAGTGAGGCCCATTGTGCTCTCTCTAGGACTCCTGGATTTAGGCTGGGTTTGAATTAGGAATGAATCAGTGATCAGTGGACGTTCCTAATGTTAACTCGGACCCAGAGAAGGCCAGTTCTATTAGACAGACCTTTTTGGCTGTTCTGGGTAATCTGGGTCCATGAACATTTTTCTCCTTTGACTCCAGGATCTTCAGCTTCCTCTTCTCTCGGATCTGTCCGGCCAGCTTACGGATCTCCTGCATCTCCTCATCCTCACTCTCTTCATCAGAGTCGTACTCTCCCGCCTTCTCACGGAGCTCCTCCTCCTTTTCCAGTTCGCCCAATCGCTGCAGAAAGAGATCACATACAAAGCACACTATTCAGAAATGCTCAGATTAAGCGAAGGACTGCTGTCACTCCTCAGCTCTCCCTTCCAAGCAGTTCAGATATTATAGAATTAAATGATCTGCAAGGACTTAGACTGCTCTTACCTTCATGATGTCAGGGTCAATGTAGTCTGCAATGTTGTGTCCTTCCCAGACCTCAGGAATCTTATCAGTCTTTTCTTCAGCATTCATTAGATCCCAGTATTCTATACACAGTTATTTACTGTTATAAAAAGTACTATTTCTTGTTATCTGACTTAAAATGAAACCACATAAGAAGCTGATAGGGGTGTGTGTGTCTGTGTGTGTGGATTTACTCTGTAGGTCAAGCGTATAATCGTCTCCAAGCTCTACTTCCAGATCTCTCTCCAGTTTGCGCTTGGGAGTGTCAACTTCCATCGTCTTCCTGCGAAGTCCTGCCCCCTCCGGGATGAATGGAGGTCTTTCCTAAAACACAGTTACATCAGGAAGCTTTAGCTTGAATACAAACAGCAAGATTCAAGTTATTAAAATGCCAAAGAATAATGATCATCATTTTTTCTGCTTAATCCCTATCAGGGTCGCGGTGGCAACAGAGCGAGTAAAGAAGCCCAAGCTCCTCTGTACCCCACAACATCCATCAGCTCCTTCTGGGGGATCACTATCTGGCAGATATAATCCTTCCATCATGTCCTGGGTCTAACCCGGGGCCACCTTCTGGGTGGAATGTACCTGGTGTACCTCCAGTAAGAAGCGTCCAGGAGGCATCAACGGATTTCTGAACCACCTGAACACAAAGGAGTAGCGACTCTACTCTGAGTTCCTCCCTAATCACTGAGCTCCTCACCCGTTTATGGAGAGTACGCCCAACAACCTTTTGGCCGTGCTCTCGTTCTTTCAGTCATTACCCACTCTCGCTTGTGGTCACGAAGACTGACTGCCAAGTTAAATCTTTGCTTCACGGCTCAGCTCTCTCTTCACCAGGACAGTCCGGTACAGCGGCCACATCACTGCAGACGCTGCACCCAACCTACATTCAATCCCTTTTACACACACTCATGAACAAGACCCAGAGACTCCTTCATTTAGGGTAGGTTCTCACCCCCCACCTGAAGGGAGCATGCCACCTTTTTCCAGGAGATTTTTTTCAAGACCATTTCTTACATTCCTCTAGGGCTGCAACAACTAATCGATTAAATCGATTAAAATCGAGTGTTTAAATAGTTTGCAACTAATTTAATAATCGATTAGTTGGGTCTAAGTTATTATACACATAGGTACAGTTGCTACACATGAACTCTGGATGAAGGGCTTGAAAAAAGGCGGTCACAGCAGAGGATAATGTTAGCACAAGCGCAGAGAAAAATGCAAGTCCTCAAAAGTATGGGAGCACTTTACATTAACGCCTTCAAGGAACAGCGTTAGGTGCAAAATGTGCACAGCTGATCTCACATGGCACGGCAGCACAACATCACTGCATGAGCACCTGAAAATGAAGCCTGTTGGAGCTATGTGAGAAAGAGATTAAGTATAGTAAATTAATTCTACTTTTTCCTCTCACTCAATGTTACTAGAGCCTGCTAGAGTAGTTAAACATTTGTTTTTCTTAGTACATTGATATTACACTCGCGTTTAGCGAACAAGCCTTAGCATCCCCCCCAAGCTAACGTTAGCGCCAAGTTCTATTTTTTTTCCTCTCACTCAGTGTCACTAGAGCCTGCTCCACCTGTTCCACCTTAAATGTGGCGGCAGTTACATTCAGAGTTTAAAAAAAATTAAAAATCCAAACATTTTTTAAATAATATATTTAAAGTCTTTTTCAAGGTCTTTTCTGACTGGCGCTGCGTGTTAGTGTTTGAGCATCACAGCCAAGTGTATATTACATTACATACACTGTGTTAAATATTGATAAATATAAAATTAATGTAACGGTTGGGTTAATTCTTCATGTAAACACTAATTTTTAATAATGGCAGGTTGTGTGTTCCTTATACAATTACAACATTATTTCTCTAAAATCTTAAATATCTTAACCATATCTGATCATATGTGTTAGTTGAATTTCCCTTTTATTCTCAGCACATGGCAGCATCACCCAATATCCATTTATGTCATTTCAATTTTAGTAGTTATTAACTTAAAAAAGATGTATGTTCATATCTACACTTTCTCTCTCCCCTCAGATAAACAGCCCAGCATTGCTGCCTATGTTTTGAAGAAGATCTGCACACCACAGCAAGCAGCTGTTCTTACTGATGGTGTCCTGTATATGCTAGTAACAGACAGGAAACCAAATTTGGCTTGTCTTCCTTTTTATCCGATTAATAATCGGTTAATCGAAAAAAATAATCGACAGATTAATCAATTATCAAAATAATCATTAGTTGCAGCCCTACATTCCTCCCACTGAACAGTCAGACGTTTGTGTTTCATCTGGTCCTCTGACCTTCACCAACGCTTTACTGTACACTAGTTTTTGTCTCATTTCACAGTTGAAGTTCATTCACTTGTCCTGGTTCATATTAAAAGGTGTGCATGTGTTTCTTTGTACCTTCTCATCTCTTTTGGTAGGAACAGCGAGGTGGAGTCTGTTCAAAATGTCATGGACTTTCTTGCCCTTCATCTTGGTGTCGACACGGTGAGATAGCAGACTATCACATGCCTGAAAAATTAGCAGAAGCAGCATTAAATGTTAATTCAAACACTTCATTTTGAACATATTTAACTGCCTTAAAACCAATATCAGCCACAAATGCAGCATTTGCTCCGATTTGCAAAAGCCATAAAGAAACAATTTGAATTTTCTTGCTCTAAAATTAAATTTCTACCTGAATGCCTGCCAGAGACAGATCTCACCTGTGTTTTGACTTGCATCACTCCCTCTTCTGTAAGAGTGCTTGTCTCGATCACTGGAATTCCCTCAGACAAGAGATCCGCAAATATCTTCTACACAGACACACACACACATTTGACTTATGATTAAAAAGACAGATTTGCTCATTTCGCTGGGTTTAAAAAGTAAGATATTTCAGTCTGACAAGGTTTAAGCAGAATGTTAAACCCACCTGGTTCTCCTCTGACAGCTCACTGACTTTCTTCACATCACATTTATTGGCCACGACGATCAGAGGCTACAATCATGGGTCAAAAGGCAACAAACAATAGTGTTGGTGAACTCCTATATTCCCAATTCCAGAATAATTTTCTTTTTAACTAGTGAACCTTTCATTTGTCAGGTGTTGGTGTATTAAAAAGGGAAATAACACACTGTAGATGTGTGTTCCATTTTGTTTGTATATGAGAGAGAGAGAGAGAGAGAGAGAGGTAAACTAACTGTCTATGTTGTACCCACTTTGTGTGTGTGTGTGTGTATACCTTGTTGGTGAATAATGGTCTGATGTTGTTAAACAGCTCCAGCTGCTGTGAGAGTGTGTATCCACACTGTTCTGAGGGGTCCATCACATACAAGACAGCTGCTCTAAGATGAGCCAGAGCTGTGATCGCCTGCATTTCTATAGTGTTCCTCTCCTCCAGAGGATGGTCCAGAATACCAGGGGTGTCCACTACCTACACACACACAGACACACGTAATGAAGTCATCCAACTTTTCTTCAGAAATGAAGGCTACTGACCAGGAGTGTGTTCCTCTACTACAGTCTCTACTCTCTATGGAAAGATTTATAGTAGATAATGAAACACTGCTGTTAATGTTTGACGTCGTTCATAAACAAAACAAAAATTTGTGAGGTCGGATGCTGCTGTTGCATCATTAGTTCTGGACGATAAACACCACTCCAACTTCTCCCAAATGCATTGAGAGTTTTTTCACATGAGAGAACAGTAGAGAGCACGTCTCTGGGGGGGGGGGGGCAGTACAAGCACCAATTTAATTTGATGTTTTCTACAGAGAGATTGTACACACACCATTTCTACAAGGAGTGCAGCTTTCTGCAGCTGAACACACCAAGTATAAATGCGTCTATAAACGTTTTGACCCATTTTATCACAGTGCTTGTCCTGCAGATTGTCTGCATGTGCAAGATGTGTCATAGAACCGCTATGAAGGAGTATCACACTCACCTGCCAGCGCAGATATTTGTAGTCCATGTGTCCCACAAACAGAGACTTGGTCGTGAAGGCGTAGGGCTGCACCTCCACGTCTGCTCTGGTCACCTACGCACACAAGACATTTTCATAATATTTCATGAAAGCAGCAGCAGAATATCGACTCTGCCTTTTTGCTTTTCCACTAGGCAAATCTTGTTCTTGATACGTGGAACGGTGCTCGCTGCCTGTTTGAAGCGAGCAGAGCAGACACTAAACGACGCGTAAACTTCGCAGAGCGCTGATTGGCCAGAAAGACTCGTCAATTATAACAAAATCCAGGCGTCCAGCACAAACTCGCCTTCTGTAGTATCTACAAGCAACAGCAGAGATCACATCTGGTTTTATTCGACTCAACAGTTTTGCAGGGGAGCTGTGTGAGTGGAAAAGCGCGCTGTGCCGCACTGAGCAGATACGATGCAGTGTCCATAGCGTGTCGCTTAGTGAAAAACTAGTAAAACCTCTGGAGACAGTATAGGAGACAGATGAACGAGGAGGGGTAGTCTTTTTTTTTTTCTTTTGCTGCTGTGAGGACAGTAGTTCCCCAGAATTGTATGCGCTGCCTTTAAACAATAAAGCTGATTTTTCTGGTAGGAACTGTGGGACGGATATTAAATTAAAGGTATATTGCATTTGAAAGCTTTGGTTCATTTTTTATTTTCTGGTGAACTTCGTGGTCAATCAGTTTTATCACACACCTTGTTGATGAAGCTGGATTTGCCAACGTTGGGGTATCCACAGAGCAGCAGAGTTCTGGTGTTCGGGTCAATGGTGGGCAGACGAGAGAGATGTTGTCGAACTGAAAATCATAAAACACTGCAGCTCAGTACTTATTTCTCATCTCTACATATTTTCTGGGCTATTCTTAGAGACTGTTTACCTTGTTCCAGATACTCCAGACTCTGTTTCTGTCTCTTTAAGATGGTGCACATTCGGCCGAGTGCGGCTCTCTTCAGCTGTTTACAGCGATATAATGAGTCCCCATACTTCATCAGACGCACATAGTCTTTAGCCACACTGCACAAACACACACACACACACACAATTATGTATGTACAACACTAATTCACACAGACTAATTCAGGATGGATTTGCTACAATAGTCAGACATCTCCCCTCAAACGTGACAGAACCCTTACTTGTCAATTAGGTTCTTGGCAATGTTGATCTGACCCAGGGCCAACTTGTAATGGTCTTTATCGTACAATACGTTCATCAGGTCAGCGTAGAAGGGGTGGATATCCTAAAAGAGAGGAGGAAGTAGGGGGAGTAACAAAGGAGTGTCAGAAAGAAGGAGAAATATGACAATACTAAACCAAAAACCAACCAGTCACACCAGCTTTTACATTTTCATTGAGTGTTAAACGACAGTCGTCTGTAGTTTCCTGTGTATAACGTGTGCTCCATTTCTGTTCTATAAAAGCACAACGGTTGAAGAAACACCAGAGTAAAGGATGTGAAGGAGACTCACATCAAGTTTGGGGAAGTCGGTGAGAATCTGCGTGAGACGATCATGGTAGTTCTGCTGTGTGAACTTGACCTTGCGCATGTAGAAATGCCTGATGCGGTGAATCTGGTAGTGTTTGTGTATCACTGTGGGGGTCTTCCTCTGGGTTTTAGACAGAGTCAGGTCAATGAAGTCCTGAAAAAAATAGGAGAACAAAAAAAAATCCCAATAAATACATTAGATACTTACACTGGATTTCATTCAACATCCTACTCACAACTTTGTGGCACAGACAGGAGACAATGCCAGAAAATCAATAACTTTCTCAGCGATTCAGCAGCTAATAACTTTGACTAAGTATTAATCTAATAATAAGAAAAGGCCGGCTCTCGTGATTGCCTTGAGACTGTGGGTCATAATTATCCAACATTTTCTCGTTACGATTTACGGAAAATGATCAGCTACAAGATTAAAGACACCGAGAAAGGCACAGATCGTCTGGTTGCTATTAGAGAGGAGCCCAATCTTATATCGGGTCTGATAATGACATCATTCACTTATTGGACATCAGGTGGACAGGGCGGATCCAAATTCTTACTCCAGAACATAAACAGAGAGAAACTAATAGAATGAGATGTTTTGCGTTTTCATGTCTTTGAGAGTATTTTGGACAACGCTGCTGGTGTAAATGCTGACCAAAATCCCCTACACTTGTGTATATATTTGTGCTGTGCAGTCTATTTCAGCCTCATTATGGACCTTTAAACACAACTATCAACAATAATTAAAATAAAGTAAAACGAGCTGCTGAATTACAAATCTGTATCGTATCAGCAGTTGGGTGTATCCGTGTTTCTGAATTAGATCTGAACTGAAAAAATGTGGAGCGGTACATCACTGGTTGCTATGGCACCCGTAGAGGGTTGGGATGTAAAAGACAGCAAGTTAGTCATCAGCCTGTGAAGCTGATGTGTTGGAAGCAGGAAAAATGTGCAAGCACAGTGTTGATGTCCAGAGACATCTCAAAAATAGTAACTTTACCTGAGAGGGAATAAAATCTTTTAATGAAAGTCAATGTAAAATACTTTCAATTAAATTGAGACTTTTTATCGGTCGATTCATCATGAAATATGTGCACACGATGTGAAGAACAGCTGCCGTGTTCAAATGTTGTTGTAAAAAGTAAAAACCGACAAAAACAGATGCGTTTTCCTTTGGAAAGCGATGATCATGATCTGAGCCGTTTTAAAAAAAAAACAAAAACTCAGTATTTGTCAGAGAAGGTCCACAATGGCAGGTGTTGTGGGGTGTTCCTGGTACACAGTGGTTTGCAGCTAAACGAAAATGGTCCAAATCAGGACAAGCGTTGAACCGTTGACAGGCTCATGTCTGTCCAAAACACACTCATCCATGTGGTGAGCGAAGGCCTGCCGGGTCTAATTCCAGAGAAGAGTTACAGTGTCACACGCTGCTGAAACCGTCAGGGTCGGCTCTAAAGAGTAGTACACACTGCATGACAGCGAGCTGAGAATGGGGCTGTGTCTCCTCCCGTGACACTGATGCCTGTTTAAAGGCTGCATTTCCTTGGTCCACTTTTGACAGGTAATATTCACAGTGATAACATACCATACGACCTGCCATTTGAGATCCTGATCATCACGGCTCGACTCTTGTCCTTTTTCCTCACACACATTTCATCTGTTTACTTGCTGGTTAGAATATCCCAACCATCAAAATATCCCACTGTACTTTACCCATTCATGGTTTAGATAGATATACAGACAGAGATCACTTTATTCACCCCTGAGGGGAAACTGTGTTATAGCAGCGCAGTAGAGAAAAGACTGGAGCAGGGAATAATATACAGATGTTACATAGTGGTAAAATAATACAATAAAGTATTAAAAACAACACTACAGTAATCTTGTGTTTGATCTGGGATTATATTAAAATGTTGAACCATTCAGAGGCGAACAAACCCTGTGCTCTGTAAATGACAACACAGACCTCCACATTCAATGCTCACATTTAACACCAGGTGGTCTTAGTTATAAAAGGCAAATTAGACATGATAGACAAGATAAGTCTTAAGTCATTATGTTTATAATTATTAAACATTTATGATAAACATATAACAGCTGAGGACAAATCTCCTCAAACAAGTCCTCTGGGTTTAAACGATCCAGCTAACTCATTTCTGTTGTTCTGAGAAACAGCCTCCACGACTTATTTAAAGAAAATAATTTAAATCCATGTTTTAAAGCCTCAGTGTGCGCCTGTAGCTGCATTAGCTCTTTAACTCGGTACAGGGTCGCACACGTGTCCCGCGAGACACCGGTTCAGCCGTGAACTCTCACTAAAAACACCTCACTAACGCTTTAAACACCGAGCACGGGACACACCGGGGTCTCGCCTAGCGTGTGGTGCACAAGCCTACCTTGGCGGTGGGGACCACCGTAATCTTTTTGAAGTTGTACAGCGCCATCCTCGAACGCAGCTGAGCCTCGAGCGCACACCGCCGGAAAAGGAGCGAATCCACATGGGCAGCAGCGTCAGCAGCGCATGCGCAGACACACGATTCAACAGCGAGCTTTCTACGGCTTTTATTCACAGCGCCCCCTGGTGGCCACGTACGTTCCATATTGGTTCACTCTTTACTCAGCATACTTTGTTAGCCCGTTTTCACCCTATGTTTGGTACAAGGTCGTGGCCCTGTCTCACCCACAGCGTCTTAGCACCTGCTTTTATCCCCTCCACAATCACTGACCACCTCCTGCTCCCTCTCACATGTTCATCACTAATATTTACCTCCATTTTGCTATAACTCACCATCTCTGTCAGTTCACTTTTACTTCTGTTCTGTGTTGTATTTTGCCCCTAAGAGGATTGGTTAGTTAGTCTTGCTTCCTAGGTTAGTCTAGGTTAGAGTCTTGCTTCCTTTGTTCCTAAGGTCTCTTCCTTGTGCGCTGAGGGTGTTTTCCTTTGCCACAGTCGCCCCTGGCTCGCTCATAGGAGGCTTGGACCCATATCTCTGTAAAGCTGCTCTGTGATGACTTCTGTCATGAAAGCACT
This sequence comes from Hoplias malabaricus, assembly GCF_029633855.1. Taxonomy (NCBI): domain Eukaryota; kingdom Metazoa; phylum Chordata; class Actinopteri; order Characiformes; family Erythrinidae; genus Hoplias; species Hoplias malabaricus. Next base: position 1,807,973 of record NC_089818.1, read on the forward strand.
ATATGAATCAAATTTGAGGGTCATGACCCCATTAGACAACCATACAGAGCAGGGTGGTATATGTTGCATGTTGTATGTGTAGGTAATGTGTGTATGGATGTGTGTGAATGTGTGTATGTGTACGTATGCACAGTGTATTTTCACATTCTCTTTTTTTTCTGTTTATATCTGTCTTTCTTTGTATTTTTTGTGAGAGAACATCCATGGTTGGGAATTGGAGCGTCTGCCAAATGCTTTAAATGTAAATTGGCATATTCTTAGTGTAGTGTCACAGACACACAGCTGCAGGGTCCTGGAGGTTGTGGGTTCGAGTCCCGCTCCGGGTGACTGTCTGTGAGGAGTGTGGTGTGTTCTCCCTGTGTCTGCGTGGGTTTCCTCTGGGTGACTGTCTGTGAGGAGTGTGGTGTGTTCTCTCTGTGGTTGCATGGGTTTCCTCCGGGTGACTGTTTGTGAGGAGTGTGGTGTGTTCTCCCTGTGTCTGCGTGGGTTTCCTCCGGGTGACTGTCTGTGAGAAGTGTGGTGTGTTCTCTCTGTGGTTGCATGGGTTTCCTCCGGGTGACTGTTTGTGAGGAGTGTGGTGTGTTCTCCCTGTGTCTGCGTGGGTTTCCTCCGGGTGACTGTCTGTGAGGAGTGTGGTGTGTTCTCTCTGTGGTTGCATGGGTTTCCTCCGGGTGACTGTCTGTGAGGAGTGTGGTGTGTTCTCACTGTGTCTGCATGGGTTTCCTCCGGGTGACTGTCTGTGAGAAGTGTGGTGTGTTCTGCCTGTGTCCACGTGGGTTTACTCCGGGTGACTGTCTGTGAGGAGTGTGATGTGTTCTCCCTGTGTCCGCGTGGGTTTCCTCTGGGTGACTGTCTGTGAGGAATGTGGTGTGTTCTCTCTGTGTCTGTGTGGGTTTCCTCCAGGTGACTGTCTGTGAGGAGTGTGGTGTGTTCTCTCTGTGTCTGCGTGGGTTTCCTCCGGGTGACTGTCTGTGAGGAGTGTGGTGTGCTCTCCCTGTGTCTGTTTGGGTTTCCTCCGGCTGCTGCGGTTTCCTCCCACGCTCCAAAAACACACGTTGGTAGGTGGATTGGAGACTCAAAAGTGTCCGTAGGTGTGAGTGTGTGTGCCCTGTACTCAGGGTAAGGGTCACAGACAATGAATGAATGAATGCATCCACCAACTCTCTGAGAAAAGACTTTTAAAAATATCACATGCAAAATGGTGTGTTTTAATCAAAATATGTTTTATTTTGATGTTAAAACACAGAGTTGCAATATCGGAATTAACAAAAAAGTGCTTAAACACTTGGAAACAATACTTCATCCTTCTGTAGGAATTCTTTTTCTCCAGTGTAACACAGCTCCTCAGTGCAGATCAGCAGTCGTCACTGCTCCTTTTTCCCCTCTCTAAATCCATTTGGTCTCTCACTTGCTGTTTCAGTTTGGACGGGATGTGTTGGGTTTAATTTGTCTCTGTTTGGAAAGAGGGGAAATTTGCATAGTAGAGCGGTTACAGCTAGAGTTCCAGTCCATTCCTCCTTTCTGCTGTCCATTATTCCTGATACTGATAGGAACAGATCAACTAATCCATCAGTTAATCAGGTGACCAGTCAGCTGTGTAAAAGAGGAGTGTGTGTGTGTGTCTTATCACACTCTAGAGTCACCCCACATACAGGAGACAGTACATATGAAGCTTTGCAAAAACTGTCAGAATAATACTTCAGACAGAACCAAACATGTGTTTGTGTTTGTGTTTGTGTTAAGACGAAAAAGGAAAGTATAGTACTGGTTTATGACTGAGGGCATGTATATATCCCTACTGTCAGAACAAAACATTGGGGCTCTGGGGTCCTGTAGCGTTCTAAGTATTGTTCCTAGTAGCAGGAGATCATCTGTTTAATCCCTGGTGGTGCCTTGAGTCCCAGAGAGAACTTAATTTTCGTTGGCTTCGTTCTCTGAGTGGGTGGGCTGCCCCCCCCCCCTTATACACAACTGGGGATAATATAAAAAAAAAAAGAACAAAACACTATGATTCTCACTGATTTGACATGTTTTGTAAACAATAGCCACCCTCGATATCAGTGGTTCCCAAAAATTGAGGGTGCATCATGGCTAATAAATACTGAGTGATCACTGGAGTGATTAGGAAAACCGACCTTGTATCTATACTCACTATCCGTTTTATCAGATCCTCTGACCGCAAAGGAGCACTTTATAGTTCTACAGTTACAGACTGTTGTCCAGCAGTTTCCCTGCGTACTTTCTCATGCCCATTTCACCCTGTTCTTCAGTGGTCAGGACCCCCACAGGACCATCACAGAGCAGATATGATTTGGGTGGTGGGCCGTTCTCAGCGCTGCTGTGATGTGGTGGTGGTGATGTGGCACCATCCGGTTGTAAAAAAGTGCTATACAAATACATGTGATTTGACGTGTATTAGTGTTGTGCTGGTGTGAGTGGATCAGACACAGCAGTGCTGCTGGAGTTTTTAAACCCCTCAGTGTCTGGACTGAGAACAGTCCACCGACCAAAAACATCCAGCCGACAGCGTCCTGTGTCACTGATGAAGGACTAGAGGACGAGCGACACACACTGTGCAGCGACAGATGAGCTACTGTCTCTGACTCTACATCTACAAGGTGGACCAACGAGGGAGGAGTGTCTCACAGAGTGGACAGAGAGTGGACACAGGGTTTAAAAACTCCAGCAGCACTGCTGTGTCTGATCCACTCTACACCAGCACCACACACACTAACACACCACCACCACGTCAGTGTCACTGCAGCGCTGAGAATGATCCACCACCACATCACACCTGCTCTGTGGGGGTCCTGAGCGCTGAGGAACAGGGGGAAAGGAGTGTTAATAAAGTATGCAGAACAACCGGTGGACTACAGTCTGCAATTGTAGAACTACAAAGTGCTTCTGTGTGGTCAGTGGAGTTGAGAGAATGGACAATGGTTCTAGACATGTGTGTATGTGTGTGTGTCGGAGTATGTGGCTTGAAAATATTTTTATCTACAAAAGGGTGGCACTGCAGTAAAAAAATAAGGAACCACTGTTTCATGATGAAAAGGCTGATTTTCAGAATTCATAAACACTAACTCAGTGTAAAGGATGTTTTTGTTTATCCTGAAAACTCAGCTTGATTTCAGGGCAAAAAGCAATAATTCCTGCAATGACATAAAAACAAAATCAGTCAGGGTTTACACAAAGCCAGAGGGCTCATTTCTGCTGATGCAAGGTTTGTGTTTGTCAGTGAAAAAAGAAGGAGGAGGAGATACTGGCCTCATGGAAGAGAAGAGCAAGTGTGTGTGTGTGTGTGTGTGTGTGTGGGTGATGAAAATAAGAGAGGTACTCGTCCTACTGAGGTATGAGTCCAGGATTTTCTGAGCCCAGTGCATGAGTATAGGCCAGAGTTCACAGATTTAACAGAAACAAACAAACAAACAAACAACCTTCGAGAATGTTCCAGAATGTTCTCTTCCCATTCGCCCCACTTCAGTGTTCACCAGAACATTGTGGAACACTGCTTACAGCAGAATAATGTTTTTGGGTTGTATTTGTTTGTTTGTTTTTTGTTTATTGTTTCTTTAGTGAACTTTGGCCCTGAGTCTGAAGAAAAGGCACCTGCAACAGTTCTTAGGAGGAACGCTTCACATCTGGACCGAGGAGAGAGCTGGAAACTTACATGACCTTCAAGTGTGTGTGTGTGTGTGTGTGTGTGTGTGTACACTCAGGTGTGTGTTCTCTTTCATATAACCACTTTCTCTAGGGATCTAATGGGTGGAGTTATTGCTTTCAGGCTGTTTCCAGAACAGCTGTTCCCACGGCTGAGTGCGTTCCCGCCCGCAGACGGAGGGGTGTGGCTATGCTCGTGGAGGCGGGGCAAGAACACGGGGCAGGAGCGTGTGCGTGCGTGACCTTTCTGCCCCCCCGCGTGGCAGATCAGCTGACTGACAGTGTCCAGTGGAGAGACTGGTCGAGTGTGAGAGTGTGTCTGCTCCTCACGCCGCTTCAATGACAGCCACGTCAGGAAGATAAACAGGAAGCCCAGAAACTTCAGACTCGCAGCCAGTCCAAAGTATACAAAGCGAAGGGAAGTGACATCATACTCCCAACAGGAGCCATGAACCCCACAGTCCTGCTGCCACAGCATACAGGTGGTGTCTATCACCGCACCAAAGTAGATAGGAGTCGGAATATATGCTGGAAATCAGGAAAAACCTTTGTTTAGTTTCAACTGTTCTCTTATAAATTGTGCCAGGTCTGTGATAACTAGTAATATATTGGGTATATTAGATTTGGATTGTGCATGTTCTGGTTCACTTTCACTCGCTCACTTTTTCATGGACTCTGATTTGGTAAAATGGGCTAGGAACTGCCCAGTAGGTGGCGTTAGTAGTCCACCTACCAACGTGTCTTTGAAATAAAAACAATAGTCACTAACAAAAGCGAAGCAGTAACACAAAATATGTAGTATTACAAATGATAATGCATGTAAATTAGAATACATACATGGCTTATAGAATATTCATATGAATATATTTAAATATTATTAGAAATGTATAATGTAAAATGTATGGCACATGTCTGCTATTTTGGCCTGATTTGTTCATGTATGCGGAGGTGATGCTAGCTGCTGTGGGACCCCGTGACATCATCGGGTTCTCTGTCTACAGCCTCTCAGTAATATGCCTCATGAGGACAGACACTGCCGATTTTAACAGCTGCCTACGGAGTCACTACCTTCTTAGGCAGCTCACTAGGTTTTGGTGCAAACACAAGCTGTCACATACACACACATATATACTTAATGCTACATACCGAGAATCCTTTGGAGAACAAACTGCATTCCCAGAGCAAAAGGTCTCTCCTGCTCCTCAACAGACCTAGAGACAGACAGCCACAGAGAGAAGGAAACTTGAGAAATAAAAACAAATAAAAACATCCACATTTGCATGTGAAGTGTATAAGAGCAAGACAAGGCAAGAAAATGTACGAGAGTGGGGGAGAGAAAGAGATGAGAGAAAGAAGACATTTACTGTGTTACTATCCTACAGATATACGGCGTTACTATCCTAATATTACTATCCTACTAATATTTCTTATGCACTGACAGACAGAGGAAGGGTACCTGAGTGTGACAATGATAGCGGAGGGCTGGGCGCAGGTGGTGATGAGTGTGACAATGAAGAGAAAGATAAGGAAGGTGATGAGCGTCCCACAGGTCCTCTCACACTTCCCCGCGACAGCAAAGCCGTTTTCGTTCAGGTATGTTTTCACAATGACCACCTGCAGTTCGTGGTTACCTCCAGAGGGAGTTATCACCTGTCTGCTCTGGACACACGCACAGTCCGAATAATTACGGACCTGAGGAGGAAAAATAAAACCACACAAAAACACTTTAATCTCCTTGAAGAATGTAACTTTCCATGTTTGTACATGTATCAGGATTTTAGTTTGGAGCATTTCTATTGGCCCATTTTGACAGAGTATAGATTGAAATAAAAAAGAGGGGTGAAATTGAAAGATAAATAGAGAGAAAGTGTGTTCTCACTCCTGAGCTGTTGTTGGAGACGCTGCTACAGCCGGCGAGGCAGGGGTTAAAATACGTGATTCCATCAGATCCACACACAGGAGCATACTCATGTATCTTGCACCCACAGTTTACATTACACCCTCCAGTTAGGTTGCGATGGGAGAGAGACAGTGTAGGACTAGAGAGAGAGGGGGGGGGGGGAGAGAGAGAGAGAGAGAGAGAGAGAGAGAAGGGTGGGTAGAGGGCGTGGGAGACAGCAAAGGTAGAGGGTAGACAGAGGAAGGGAGTGGGAGGGAGGTGGTTGGGGTGCAAAAAAGGTTTGGTGAGAAGTGGGAACAGAGAAGGGATCGAGGGAAGGAGGGAAAGAGTGAGAGAAGGTAAGAAAAAGGGGTGGTAAAAAGAAGGGGCAGAAAGAGAGAGAAGGGGATGCAAGAAAGTGAGAGAGAGAGAGAGAGCACACTCAATTATTTCCTAGGGTTAATACCACACACAACAATGAAGCAGAGCAGAAACCCACAAACACATTTCACCCAGGACCCACATATGACCGACCCACACACCTTTTCCGAGAACTGAAGTTGAATCCACAAAACCTCATAAATGCAGTAAGATAAACCCACTATGTAGAAGGCTGTATACTGGTGCTTTTCCACTGCATGGTTGTGCCCATGTTCAGCTCCATGCCGTCCAAATGACATGACTGTAAAATGGTATAATCCCGTGGGAGTTATGAAAGCAGTCATATATATCTCTTGCACATGGGCTTAAAGGCACCTGCCAGTAACTTTTACAGAAGTGTAGTCTAGAACCTCTGCAACTCCCTGTGTTGTAATAGGCTGAGGCGGGACAGATCATGTAGGCTGTGTTCAATAATCCAGCTTCTAAAATCCGGATTATTCACTTAGAAATAGTGTTCGCAGATTTATTTTATCTTCTATTTCCTACTCAGTGTCATCCACTTTATATATAAATAAATAAATATAAAGGGTGGCACAGTGGTGCAGCAGGTAGTGTCTCTGTCACAGCTCCAGTGAATGTGTGAGCGAGTGTGATTCTGGGTAGGCTTCGGACCCACCGCTGCCCTGAACTGAATAAGGGTTACGTGCACAGTGCAATCTGGTGCACAGCTCTTTGGGTGCTTCCCTCTTGAGCATGGTTTTTTCTCAGAAGCGCAGTCTGAAACACTGCTTGTTTGTCTTATATGCCTTAGCCTTTGATTTTTCATACACATTAAGTATGATGATGCAATATTACCTGGTGATTTGGGGAATGATATGGTGGTGTATAATTACCCTGTGGTGTAGGGAATGTTGATTCCCCCCAGGTTGATGCTCTCACAGCCGACGATGAACAGCGTGGAGAAACACAGCAGAGAGACTCCGCTGCAGATCATGGCCAGCTTCGCAGACTCTCTCGCCCCCAGCTTCAGCTTCTTAATGATATAACCTCCCAACACTATCCCCACTCCAGCACTCGGCACTATTATCAACCCTGCAGCAGAAGGAGAGAGAGGCAGAGAGAGCAGGACGAGGGAGAGGTGATCAGTGAGACAGAGACAATCAGAGAAAAGGAAAGAGAATAATAACAGAGAATCTTCCCTTTACCTGTGTAGATACTGGCGCTGGAGGCGGGAACTCCAAACTGAGACTCAATGAACTTGGGGATGAAGGTGATGAAGGCAGTGACGATGGCACACTCCGCGGTGTATGACAAACTCACAAACAGAAACGTCACGTTGCTCAGGATCTGCAGGGCCGCCTTTGGTAAATCTGAGAGAGAGAGAGAGAGAGAGAGAGAGAGAGAGAGAAAGTGAGGAAGTGAAATATGTTCATGCTGAAGCTTTGGTTTGGGCTGAATTTTAGATATTCAGAAATATTTTAACCTTTGATGTCTTTGCCGAAGCCCATGGAGGAGGACACTGCTTTACTCTTGGCCTTTACCACGTCGTCATCTCTGGTCATGTCCTCCACCCTCTTTTTCTTTCCTCTGTTCTTCTTGTGGCGAGGGGGCAGTTTCTTTGGGAACGCAAACATTGGGAAGATCACCAAGAGCATTGCAACAGCACAAAGCAGAAAACCACTCCACCTGAGAGAGAAGGGGATGGACAAAGAGACAGAGAGAGAGAGAGTAAAATCAAACAGAAATAAAGGCAACAGAGAACACAAGAAACCCGTTATACCACAGAGATCCATAGAGAAACAGAGGAGAACAGACAGAGATGATTCATATTAAAGGATGGGTGCAAACTTTTAACTTTGCATGGCATTGGCTCGACTTGGTTTGGCACGGCTCGGCACGGCTCAACGTGTTTTTCCCTGGTCAGTTTCACTGGTGACATCATGAAACCACAACAACGCAGACGTTCCATTCCCCAGTTCTCACAGGAGCATTTGAACCTCTACAAAAGACCACGGCATGGTTTTATGAGTTGCCATTGTGAGTTGGATAAATAAAATGTGATGTCTCACACAGCGAGTTTGTGCTGAAGCTCTGCATTTTTTGGTGATTGCCAGGTCTCTCTGGCCAATCTGCACTCTGCAGGGTTTACATGTCACATTTAGTACCTACTTGGCTCATTATGCTCATTTTATGCTCATTATGAAGAAAAGGGTCATAATACAATAAAACAACATTAAACTAAGATAATGAAATTGTTTCATTATCAAAGTTTTACAAGGTCAAAAATACTGATATTTATGAGTTAAGTTCCCAGCAAGGACTGAGACCCCCAGCCTCTAGGCAAAACAGGGAAGTGGCATTTACTCTAATTCTGAATATTGTTCATAGTGCTGTGGAAAAAACAAGCCGATGTCAGTTACATTTATTTTTTTTTAATAACCTAATACATGTTCAGAGTTTGTGTGGCATGGGCATCGAAGTAAATCAGTGAACAACATGTGGGTCACTTGAAAAAAGTCCACATGTTCGTAGCTTGTTAACATGAAGTTAACCCCAAAGAAAAATCACCACTGGACTCAGCAATGGAACTGAAAAGATGAGCTATACTTTGTAGCTGGTACGACTTGAAAATTAGAACAGGAAGAACGTGTTTGTGTTGTGGCCTCTGAGTGTACCCGGTTTTAAACACTCTAACAGAGACATACTAACTTGTGATTGGTGGTACAGAAGTTAACAACGCTGTGCTATGGCTCTGTTGTGGTCAGGGCTCGGTGTTTGTGAACTTTGTTCTTCTGAGCCACTGTGCCAGAATAATTAAAGTTTTCTTTTCTAACACTCAACTCACAAATAAATGAGGCAGAAAGCATGTGTGCGTTAATAGTAAAGACTGTGTGCATTGTTTTTATGAGTACGCTATATCTATTTAAATATTTGAGTAAAGGGGATAATGACAAGAAGTGCACCCCTGTGGAAAGAAGAAGTAAATTACAACTGTGTATGTGCTCTCAGAAATAAAGGTACAGTACAGGTACATTACTGTCACTAAAGCTACAAACAGTGTAGTGTATCTTTAAAGGTACAGCAGTGGTGTTAGAGTCCAGTTGTGTTCCCTAAAGGTTCATTACATTCTCTTCTCCAGAAGGAGAGGGGGATCTCTGTAATCTTTCATTACACAACTGTGGAGAATAAAAGAACACAATAAAAGTCCTGGAGAGGAAACGGAGCGAATGAACTCAACATGACTTTAACATCCACAGTTAATATAGAGTATGTTTCAATTCTGTTCCCTAGTTAAAGGTACAGTATAAGTTCCCCTGAGGGTATCACCACAGAGACAGCTTTTCTGACAGTGCGTGTGGGTGGTGGTTCCTGTGTGTGTCTCACCAATTTCCTACAAATCGTGGGTCATTCTGATCAATGTTGACTGCAGTGTTTGGGTCGACGTAAAACCCGATCAGAACTCCACCCAGCAGGTACCCAGCAGCAGGACCTAAAGCTCCCATCATATACATGATCGCTAAGGAGACACAGACACACACACACACACACACCTATATCAAATCTCATACATATAGCAGGTAGCAGGTGATAACTGTATTATTGTTTATAATATGCACATTCTGCATAGAGAACACTTTTTAAACATAGTGTAAGTAACAACTGAACTGTAATTCAAACCCAGAGACATGTCAGTGTCATAAAGAGGAGCTTTGGATGGTTTATTTATAATAATTTCACACTGAATATCACACTGAAAATCAGCACAGAACGGACAATCCGTGCCGAAATGCTGCTGACTGACAGAAACAAGCTCTCAGCTGAGATTGGAATCTAGCGTCTGGGCTGAAATTAAGCAGTGACCACTGAGAGGGAAGAGGAGGGGTATGATGAGGGTGATGATGATGATGAATGCTCTTTGAAAGTCGAGCACCGGTAATCCCTCATCCTGAACGAAGCTCTGAAGCTTTCCACTCAGTTAAGTAACAGATAACACAGCGTACGGGACACTGTAACACAATTAGGCCACGCAGCCATTTTATACCAAACGAGACGGAGACGACCGAGTCTGATTAGTTTTAATGTTTCAAAGAGCTCAGACATTCAGCTGTGTTTTATGAGCAGTGGTATTCAGCCATGATCTAAATAAATAAATAAATAAGCAACTCTATATTCTCCTCAAACCAGTGTCTCACTCTGTATTGTTTCTTCATCATCACTGCAGTGTGTTTAAGGCCAGGAGTCTAAGTCAGAGACAGATTAAATGAAACACCTTCTGCTGCAGTGGTTTTGCTGCATGAGATTTTTAAGAATAAACTTCACAATCTTCCACGACTGATCCTTGTGATAGATCATTAGTCTCTAGTCACCGACTAGATTTAACCCATAAAATACGTCGCCCGTGGTGACACGTGTGTCGCAAACCCGTTCTAAGGTCTGAAAAGTTCCTTACACTGCTTTATCCCTCACTTTAACTCACGACGTCCTTACATGAAACTTACTGAAAGGTCCGGGTGCAGTCAAATGACCGTGTGTGAGTTTGTGAGAGTGTGACGTCATTTACAGAGTGAGGGTGTATTGGTGAGGACAGAGGCCACAGAAAAGCTTACGATAAAAGCAAATTTGTGTTTCTAAAAGGTAATTATATTTCTCATAATTTAGCTTCAGGGTTAGTCTGGGCTGTTATGGGTTAAAATGTCTGATACTGTTTACTTTTGGACAGGTATTGTAGATATTTGCTCATACTGACCGAGGTAGAGCGAGGCGTTTTCCTTCTTGACGTTGTCGTCCAGGTAGGTGGGGCCGAGGGTGTAGATGGGAGTGGAGCCCATTCCTACCAGGATCTGTGCGCAGATAAACAGCGCAACGTATAAAGTGTGCTCAGAGTCGTCCTGGTCGTGAGGACATGCCTCTGGGGCGCCCCGCCGGCTGCTGTTAGCACTGGGTGCAGAGCAGAGCCCCTCCCCACGCCCCGTGGTGTTGACCGGCTCCAACTGATAGGGCGGAGAGATGAAGTGAGGGAGGGAGAACAGAGCCGCACCCACCGCGATAAACACTCCTCCAATGGCGAGCCAGCGTGGCCTCTGGCCCCGCCCACCAAAGTAACTGATGAACATCACCACCAGGAGGCTCCCGACGTCGGAACAGCTGACCAGCAGACCGGACTCGGAGCTCCGCAGGTTGTAGCGCTTTTCTACAATCAACATAAACACATAAAAACATAGCAGCACTCAGTCAGTGTCCCTCTGAGAACTACACACGGTAGAACTGCTCTAATTACTATTAAATTACCATCAACAGTATTTTAGACAGGATTTAAGACTTCAGAAACTGTAAGGTCATTACACACCAATGCTGCATACGAACCTGTGCTTTATTTACTATAGAGTGCACCATGTTGAGCACTACTCTGCCATTTTTTGTAGTGTCTGAAAACACCGTGGATATTTTTCAGTGCACTCAAACAATCCCACAATGCACCGCAAAACGTAAACTCTTAAAAATAAAGTTGCTACAAAGATTGCTGTGTGCGATGCCAGAGAGGAACCACTTTTCTATAAAGAACTGTGTTTGTTGAAGAGATGTGAGTGTAATGTACCTTTTAATGGTTTTATAAGCCATCACTTGATCTTAAAGTTCTTTACCCACTTAATTGTATCAGCAGAAATGGCTCTTTTGTGGCATCGCTCAAAGATCAGTTTATAGCACCTTTATTTTTACAAGTGAACCCTGTCAGAAATAAAGGAACATCACTTTCCATGCTACAGACGGTGCAGTGTACCTTTAAAGGTACAGACGGTGCAGTGTACCTTTAAAGGTACAGACGGTGCAGTGTACCTTTAAAGGTACAGACGGTGCAGTGTACCTTTAAAGGTACAGACGGTGTAGTGTATCTTTAAAGGTACAAATGACATCAACACACCTTTAACATCCACAGTTAATATAGAGTAAGGTACAGTGCTGTTCCTAATTAAAGGTACGGTATATATTCTCTTGATGGTACCACCACAGTGTACAACAAAATAAGATGTCTTAGTTTAGCCGGTTAACGTAAGCCTCAAGCCAAAGGTGTCCACAGACAGCTGAAGGACAGTCGTCAAATCTGTGCTTCAAACCCCACTCCAGTCTTTGGCTCTGGCCCTAAACACTCATCTCTGTTCATCATTAAATTAAATATTTAAGAATTATTACAAAGAGATAACAATTTGCCATTTCATTAAAAGTGGTTTAAATGTAAATATAAGCTGACAGTACTGGTTCAAGGTACAGTACTGTCCAGTCCAAGGACATTGACAATCCTCAAATTTGGGCTTAGGTTTTGTGTGTAACACTTCCCCTTGTCTCAGCCACAGATGCTCCGCCCACAAGCTGACGGAGAGTCTGATACTTTAATGCTGCATTCAAGCACATGTCCGAGGTCCAACTGTTCCCCTGACTCGTTTTTTTTTTGTTTTCTCAAGATGCCGTGTTGATTTGAGACTTTCTATGACGCAGAACAACATTTGTGTGTCTTGTAGATGTTTAAAATTGACATCATACTTAGAATTAATTGCAAATTGTACGTTATTTTATATTTTACAGCTGATGGACTGTTAGACTGGGTTTAAAACAGTGTTATTAAGTCACAACTATGTCAGTTCGCTCTGTAGTGCCTCCTGGAGGTAAACACCACCACCTGGAGGCAGTATCAGTGCACTAACCTGGCCAGAGTTCTGCCAGCTGCGTTCTGATTGGCTCTGTGTACATGCGCGCATATGCACTTCCGTGTGTGCCGTGTTGTACTGGCTCTGGTATTGGTCCAACGTGCTCCTTTCTACACATCAGGCCAAAATTGCAGACTGTGATTGGTCCTTGTGCGCGTCAGTCAGATTTATTTAGGTGGGTCTTAGGCCACTCCCCCTAGAGACTAGACGTCTGGTTGCCTCTGTTTGGTCTAATTCTGTTATAAGTGAAACATTCCTGTTTAAAAGGTGTTGAGACGTTGTTTTGAATAATAAAAGACTAAGATGAATTTCAGCTTGTGATTTGAAACTTGATCTAGAATTGATCTTTCAGCCCTAGGCCTCCTTCTTTGGGCTGTGTCCTGTATAAGCCCTAAACACTGAGTGAAGTCAGCACTGTGTGGATACTGATTATAACCTCTCTAAAATCCTGCACTGAAATGGCCGCACTCTGGAGCAGCTGCACATGAGCACTGTGCCTCTCTGCAGTGGTGGAGCAATGCTTATGGCACTGGGTTTGTGATTCAGAACTAAACGTCCAACACAGACTCCTGTTCCCAGTAAAGGTCCATGTGGCTGAATGCCATCAAATCCTCACAGCAATGTTCTAGAAACTTTTCACCGAGTTGTGGAGCAGTGTCCGCTTACCTATGGTGGTGATGACGCTGCTCAGGTAGCCGGAGACCATGAGCGACTGGATGAAGGTGAGGTAACACATGTAGAACAAGAAGCACCGCGAGTCCGTGAACAGCGCGCGGACAAAGCGCCGGAGGAGGAGCTGCACGCGGAGGACAGCCGGGCCGCGCGCCTCCGGGGCGCGGAACAGGGGTCTCCGCGGTGGCTCCCCGGGTCCATCCGGGTCTCGAGGCTCCGCAGGGTGCTGGGGCTCCGGGGTCGCGCGCGCGCTCGCGTTCAGCGCCGGGAGGCTCTTTGACTTCTGGGCCTCGCTCGCGCCCGCGCTGCACAGAGACGGAGTGGCCGCCTCGGGCTCGCGCTCCCCGTCCGCACGCGCCCAGGAGGCCATTCTTACACCGGGACTGCGGAGATCGGTACAGGACGGAGCTCGTGCACGCGCATCAAGCCCGTGAAGAACACTGTAATAATGACCTCAAGACTGAATAATATTCTTAAAAATTTTGTCGATATTTCGCGAGGCTCTTTTACACGTTTCTCCGCAGATTCCAGTTCTTTTTGATCAGCTCTGGGCCCGACCCGTGTCTTTTATCTCATTGCATTATTTCAGGATTCTGACTGGCATCAAAACACCGGATTATCTCCGGACACAGAGCCGCTGAGCCACGTCTCTCTCTCTCTCTCTCTCTCTCTCTCTTCTGTTCGAGTGTAACACGGAATAATTCTCACACAGCCTCCTGCTAAGCCCGCGCCTGTATTTGTTCATTCAGAGGAAGAAAACAGACAAAAACGTCCACACTAACCCCCAATCCCTTCCTAAAACCTCCTCCAAACCTCCTCCGCAGCCCCCTTCTCGAGTCCTGCGCAGCGAAACCCCCTCCTCTCTCAGAGCCCGTGCCCCCATTGTGAAGTCCCATGAACCATGGCTTAAATCCACTCCGAGTCCAAGCGCCGCTCCTCGCCCCGCTGTGTCCTTGCTGGAGCCAGGTCGTTGTTGTTTACCGTCCGCCGGCTGCGGGTCTCCGCTCCGACCACAGACACTCTTCAAAAAAACAGACTGCACTATTCATGTCTGCCGCTATTCCCAAAAACAAACGCTAGAGGTCGCCAGAGAGAGAGAGACCTCATTGTACGGAACAAACAAACAAACAAATAACCCCCGACTGTTGGTGGGAGATTCTTTCAAATTTCGAAAGAATAAGAATGTATTTAATTGCTACGTTAATACAACTGAAATGGTATCTTTCTATTTCCTCCAACAAAAGGGCTAAGGCTAAAAGCTAAAGGGTGAAGGGCTGTTCTCAGTGGCTGCTCCAAGGCTCTGGAACGACCCCCTATTGACCTCCCTCTCTGCTCTCTACTGGGGTTCAAGTCAAAACTAAAGGCGCTTCTATGTCGTTTTGATTCTGGTGTTTCACACAATGGTTTCTTAATATCGTTCACATGAGCCTTTGTTTAGTGTAAAGCACTTTGGTTTAACCCATAAGAGCCCGTGGTGATACGTCACAAACCCGTTCTAAGGTCTAGAAAGTTCCCTACACCGCTTTATAGCCCTCAGTTTAAATCACGACGTCCCTAAGTGACATTTACTGAACATCCTGGATGCAGTCACATGACAGTGATGTGACGTCATTTACAGCGTGCCGGTGTGTTGTTGAGGACAGAGACCAGAGAAAAGCTTACTGTATAAAGCACATTTGTGTTTCTAAAAGGTGTTTCAATGTTTTTAACAATTCAAACGCCGTAGTCACGGTCCCTGTCACAGACGACACTCTGGTCCCATGGAACAAAATGTTGAAATACAAGTCACAAAATGGTTGTTGTGTTGTTTATGTCACAGTGGGATTTTAACCCAGAGATAATTACAGAATACGTCTCTTTGGTCTGTTTTATATTTCTCATAATTTGGCTTCATGGTTTAGACTGGGCTCTTATGCGTTAAATGTGCTATAGAAATAAATTTTACTTAGTAAAAGTCTTTAAGTCACTGAGCGTGAAGAGCAGGGTGGAGGGAGTAAATGAGGGGGTCCTGAGCTCTGATGAAATCTACTGTGTGTAAGTGTTTAACTACGAATTACACCCGACTGCAGCTGATGGGATGGACAACGACTGTAAAAGAGGCACTTTAATGATGGGACTGATCACAGTTCAGTGGACTTTTTGAATAAAGGTGTCATAGGCAAAAGTATTAGAGATTATTGAAGAGTGGAACCTCACTGTTCGCTGGAAACTCTGTGGCTCACTACACACACACACACACACACACACACACACACACACACACACACACACACACACACACACACACACACACACACACACACACACACACACACACACACACACACACACACACACACACACACACACACACACACACACACACACACACACACACACACACACACACACACACACACACACACACACACACACACACACACACACACACACACACACACACACACACACACACACTAAAATTGATGTGGTTCGGTTTTAAAGTGCTTAAATTTGGGGACAAGGGCCTGTTTTAAATAAAATAAACCATTGACAAAAACAACAAAATTATATTTTCTCTAAAGTGTTTATTT
The DNA here is from genome assembly GCF_029633855.1 of Hoplias malabaricus. NCBI lineage: Eukaryota > Metazoa > Chordata > Actinopteri > Characiformes > Erythrinidae > Hoplias > Hoplias malabaricus. Next base: position 1,823,839 of record NC_089818.1, read on the forward strand.
TCTTTAAAAGGTGTATAAACACACACACACACACAAATGAACAATGTGTTTTAGAGTTTGAAGATTAAATCTGATAATTGTATGTTAATATTGATCAGCAGCAGGTCACAGGCGGCTCTTCCACTTCTTCTCTGACGAATCCCCAACTGTGAACACACACATTCACACACTTAAAAACACTTACGTAGCAAAACTACGAGAAATATCAATGTGAAATTTTATAATAGCTTACAATTTTCAACTACTACTACCACACACACACACACACCATACCCAAAGAGACCTTTCCCTCCTTCTGTAGCTTTTTTAAATGATGCATCAGGTTGATTTCCGCAGCAGGATATAGGTGTTCAGGAGTGTCCTAATATTAACACAAAAATATAATAGAAAAATCAGAACATTAATGTCATAAACATACCAACAAATTAAGTGAGAGTGTGAGCATATGGGTACCTTATACACCAGTTTAACCAAGGCTGAGGAAGTGAAGGATTCTTTGTGGTTTTCTTGGAGAACACTAAGAATTTGCTGCTCTCGAGCTCCACGGTGTGTGATGTAGTGCCTTATCTTACTGCATGCATTCAGAACTACTGGTCCATGACCTGGTATATATACACACACACACACAATATATATATATATATATATATATATATATATCAGAGATATGACAGAGACTAAAAGCCAGTATCAGGTATGTTAAGGTAAGTAATCATAACAGTGTCCACACTGACACCAAACCTCTGGAGTGTGAATGCAGTGTACACTAACACTACCTTACACACACCTGGATAGATTAGATCAGCTTTGATGTCGAGCAGAGTGTTAAGTGACTGCATGTAATCATAAAGATCCTCAAACACAGCTGTCCCCTCTCCCAGGATACAGTCTCCCGAAAACACCGCCTTCTCCTCCTCCAGGTACAGAGCCATGTGGTCATCAGTGTGTCCTGGAGTAAACAGCACCCTGCACACACACACTTTATAAAATGAGTGTAATGCTATGGTATTGCGGTGTAACACTAACAGTGTGCATCATGGAAATTTATTAATATTCTATCAATTCACCTAATTCATTTTTGCATTATTCCTGATACACTGTAAACAACAATATTTTAATGATATTTTAGAACAAGTTCCTTTATATTTTGGAGGTGGTGGAGGCAACTCCCTATTATTCTAAAGAATGAAAGTGCTGAAGACAAACAGTGAACACTAACAGCCGTTAATAGCAAAACTGAACAGAAACTTTTATATATAAGTGAATTTCTGTGCTTTTTTGTGGAACATGATAAAACAGAGAAATGAAGGTTGGATTTATATTTTAAAACAAATGTGAGCAACGTGAATCTGCGAGGAACAGACTCTAGATGAAACTGACCTTTAGACACCTGTGTTTACACTGCAGCTGCTCTCACTTATCTATGAACTAAAGTCACAGAACAAGTTCATGATATTTTTTTAAAATTGTGCAAAAAGATGTGCATGATGTGCCACACCGGGAACATCTTCCTCTGTATAAAGACGCTGCTTATACTGGACTTGGAGAAACACTGGTTACTTTACTGTAAGATGTATAGTGTTTACCCAAGTATACGTCCTCTGAGATATGACACCCCACCCACCATCTCCACACACAAGCCCCAAATGTCTTTTATGATAAGCACCATTCAGTTCCCTCACTGCAGCTCTCCTCCTGCCTCCAGATCCAGTGCTGGTTGTAAATGCTGCAACAACATATTTACACTAAGCTTTGTTCTTAATGTGATTTTTGTGAGAAGATTGAACCATTAACTAGTATCAAGAAACAAACATGGACTGAGTTTATTGTTACATGATATTCTTTATGGTCACATGCTCACTGCATACTGTACACTCTCTCTCTCTCACCTTAAAGTAGCTCCCTCTGTCTTTATGACGTCTCCATCCTTCAGGTAGGTGTACGGCTTCTTCTCCTCTCCAATTCCCTCCTGTTGTGGAGGAGAGCGAGGGAGTTTACTCACCTCCAGATCTGAAAACACAAACACACACACATTTAGAGTAAAACCTCCCCACTGTTGTAAAATGTACACACTTGTTCCTACCATCAAACCAAGAGCTTATAGAAATGTTGAGTATTCTGGGGATGTGCTGTTCTCTTGTTTAAGAGGTAAAAAAAAAAACCCACAACTGTCTGTAAGTGTTTATTCACGGTTTGAATTCCCACAGAAACTCATGTGTAACTCGAGCTGTTTAGTTTTGTAGCACTTTCCCTCTGTGTTTACTTTCATGCAGTTAGCGCTCTCCTGAATTTAGAGTCAGTTCCACCTTAAGTAATGTAACTGTAACAGCAGAAATAAGATCGGACCTTTGTGTAAATGTGTAAAGATGTCTGGAACTCCTCCTGCGTGGTCATGGTGCCAGTGTGTGATGATTATTTGTTGAATGGAAGAATCATTCTCTCTCAGAGCTTCCTTTAAATTACTGATGTACTCAGGAACACGGGGTTCTCCTGTGTCTATCAACACACGCCTCACACACACACACACACACACACAGAGGTTAAAATAATAAAAATATTAATAATAATAAAATAAATAAATAAAAGGTCTTAGGATATGAACATGAATGCATTTTTTAGTAATCTAATGATTCACTGAGATGCATTATGCATGTTATCTAAACACAGCTAATAATAGTATTATATATATATATATATATATATATATATAACTATAATAAAGCAATGAATTTACACAATATAAACAGTGATGACTGTTTAATTAACAATTAAAAGTGTGTATTGTTGGTTTCTAATGAAGGACAACACTTTCAAATAAATAAATAAGTGGGAACAACTTAATACTGCATAATAATTCATAAATGAAATACACGTGGAAAACGTATAAATGAGTGGGAATTTACAATGTGTGAGAACTAGATATTTTATTTGTGTGAACGACTTAAGAAGCAAGGGAAAGTATGTGTGGAGGAACATTAATAATACAGGTCAAGTATATGATTAATACAGCTTGTTCCTACGCATTATTAAGCAATTTGTACACATTAAATATCTCGTTCTCACGCTTTAATTTATTTGAAGGGATATCCCCAGTACGATTCTGTGGGAGAATGAGCCCCTGAACCGTCAAGACCCTCTGAAAAGTACAGTTTAACGGTGGATGAACACTCTGCCTGGAGAGGTCATGTTCCCTCGGTTTAATCCTCACCTTTTTCCCGTTCCCACGAGATAAGTGTTGGTTCCCTGCAGCGTCATGGGTCCGGGATTACAGCCCAGAACGCGCACCACTCTGGAGGACAGGCGCTCGATGCGAGGGATGACGGCAGACATGTTGCTTCTGACACCAGACCCGTGCCGTTAAGATCAGAACATGCAGTTTAGAAGCAGAACATACTGTCCAGGACTAAAATCAAAGTCCTTATAAACAGAGAACACGGCTCAGGTGCAGCCAACGTTCACATGACACTACAAACAAACCTATCACATCCGTGTTTGCAGGGTTCTACAAAATAAAAGTCTTTCAGTGTCAAAGAGATGTTTTCGATGCTAACCTCGAACTTTCCGAAGCAGGACACCTCTCACTGTTGAGATCTTAGTTTGTACCGGCTTTGTTTATTTATATATATATATATATATAAATCACTTTTGCTCTGAGAATAATACTGTTTAAATATTTTAAAATGTATTTTGCAAATTATGAAAATAATCTCCAGTATATATCTAGATAGATATTCTTTATTTTAAAGTGATAGCAATATAAATATATAGGACTTTTCGTTAATATATAAGGACTTTTATTAAAATTTATTTATTTGAGAAATAACTGGGATTTAATACTGACATCAGAATAAATCCTCTTTGGATAGATATAGAAGAAGAAGAAGAAAAAAAAGAGACAGTGGAAACAACCCAGTAAACATTTAGCCGTTGACTCAACGCTGAAATAACGTAATGACTGCCGTCTAATCAACGTTCTCTTAAGGTTGAAAATGAAATTTGAAAAGACGTCCAAACACAGACATTGAAAAGACGACTATCAGATGTATTTTGGACGTCCATTGACGTTATTAATTGGTCCCGAAATAAATTACTTGTATAAAACGCGTTTTGGACATCCACTGACGTTATCGACTGGTCACCACTTAACTAACTTATTAAGATGGATTTTGGACGTCCACTGACGTTATCGATTGGTCACCACTTAACTAACTTATTAAGATGGATTTTGGACGTCCATTGACAGTTAAAATATGTCCTTGATGGACAGACTACTTTTAGACCTATTTTGAACGTCCAGGGACGTTACTTGTTTACTGGGAATGTTCTGCGAGACATTTCCACTTTCTGGACCTGGATTTGACACCTCTGTAAAACATTATGGACCACAGCTTAACAGTGATTCTATCAGTGACTCCCACAGTTTACTTTCGATTGTTTACTGAAATCTCCTCCTTGGATCACCACCTTAACGTGGTGGAGGGGTTTGCGTGCATGCGTGAGCCTAGGAGCTATGTTGTCGGGGGCAATAGCCCCTGGTAGGGTCTCCCAAGGCAAATTGGTCCTAGGTGATGGGCCAGACAAAGAGTGATCCATAAAGACACGGATGAAAAAGATAATAGCGTGGACACAGCTTCCCTTGCCCGGAGCAGGGTTACTGGGGCCTCACCCTGGAGCCAGGCCTGGGGGAGGGGCTCCTTGGCGAGCGCCTGGTGGCCGGACTTTCACTTATGGGGTCCGGCCGGGCTTAGCCCGAAGGAGATACATGGGTCCACTCTCCCATGGGCCCACCACCTGTGGGAGAGGTAGTAATCCGGGTCTGGTGCATTGTGGATCGGGTGGCGGTCGAGGTCGGGGGCCCTGGCGTTCTGATCCTCGGTTACTGAAACTGGCTTTTGGAACATGGAACGTAACCTCTCTGGTGGGAAAAGAGCCTGAGCTGGTGCGCGAGGTTTAGAGGTACCGGCTAGATATAGTTGGGCTCACCTCGACACACAGTATGGGCTCTGGAACCTTGAGAGAGGCTGGATGCTCTTTCACTCTGGAGTTGCCCAGGGTGAGAGGCGTAAGGCAGGTGTGGGCTTACTCATAGCCCCCCCGGCTTAGCGCCTGTACGTTGGGGTTTACCCCAGTGGACGAGAGGGTAATTTCCCTGCGCCTTAGGGTTGGGGAAAGGGCTCTGACTGTTGTTTGTGCTTATGCACCGAACAGCAGTTCAGAGTACCATGCCTTCTTGGGGACCCTAGAGGGAGTGCTGGAGAACACTCATTCTGGGGACTCCATTGATCTGCTGGGGGACTTCAACGCTCACGTGGGTAATGACAGTGAGACCTGGAGGGGCGTGATTGGGAGGAACGGCACCGCTGATCTGAACCTGTTCAGTTATTGGATTTCTGTGCCCATCACAGTTTGTCCATTACGAACACCATGTTCGAGCACAAGGGTGTCCACAAGTACACCTGGCATCAGGATACCCTAGGCCGCATTTCGATGATCGACTTTATAGTCGTATCATCTGACCTGCGGCCATATGTTCTGGACACTCAGGTGAAGAGAGGCGCTGAGCTGTCAACTGATCACCACCTTGTGGTGAGTTGGATCAGATGGCGGGGGAGGATGCCGGACAGACCTGGCAGGCCCAAACGTGTGCTGAGGGTTTGCTGGGAACGTTTGGCAGAGGAACCTGTCAGAAAGATCTTCAACTCCCACATCCGGCAGAGCTTCGACTGCATCCCGGGGGAGGCTGGTGACATTGAGTCCGAGTGGGCCATGTTCCGAACCTCCATTGTTGAGGCGGCTGAACGGAGCTGTGGCTGCAATGTTGTCGGTGCCTGTCGGGGTGGCAATCAGGTACCGAGGAGCCAAGCGGCTCGCGGCCTCGGCAGTCGCTGAGGCAAAAACTCGGGTGTGGGAGGAGTTCGGTGAGAACATGGAAAACAACTTTCGGTTGGTGGTTGGCAGAGCTTGGGGACCTCGAGGGGGGGGGGGGGTGCTCGTCTATCACAGGGGCTGAAGTGGCCAAGGTGTTAGGGAAACTCCTTGGTGGTAGGGCCCCGGGGGTGGATGAGGTTTACCCCAGGTTCCTCAAGGCTCTGGATGTTGTGGGGCTGTCCTGGTTGACACGTCTTTGCAACATCATGTGGACATCGGGGGCAGTGCCTCTGGACTGGCAGACTGGGGTGGTGGTTCCCCTTTTTAAAAAGGGGGATCGGAGGGTGTGTTCCAACTATAGGGGGATCACACTCCTCAGCCTTCCCGGTAAGGTCTATGCGGGGGTACTGGAGAAGAGAGTCCGACTGATAGTTGAACCTCGGGTCCAGGAGGAACAATGCGGATTCCGCCCCGGTCGTGGAATACAGGACCAGCTCTTTACCCTCGCCAGGATCCTGGAGGGTGCATGGGAGTTTGCTCAACCAGTCTACATGTGTTTTGTGGATCTGGAGAAGGCATTCGACCGTGTCCCTCGGGGTATTCTGTGGGGGTGCTCAGGAAGTATGGGGTACTGGGCTCTTTGTTACCAGCTATCCAGTCCCTGTACAAACAGAGCAGGAGTCTGGTTCGTATGGCTGGCGGTAAGAACTGACTCCGTCAGGGCTGCCCGTTGTCACCGGTTCTGTTCACAATTTTTATGGACAGAATTTCTCGGCGTAGCCAAGTGGCGGAGGGTGTCCGGTTTGGTGGTCTCAGGATTCCATGTCTGCTTTTTGCAGATGATGTGGTCTTGTTGGCTTCATCGAGCCGGGACCTCCAGCTCTTGCTGGACCAGTTTGCAGCCGAGTGTGAAGCGGTAGGGATGAGGATCAGCACCTCCAAGTCCGAGTCCATGGTACTCAGTCGCAAAAGGGTGGAGTGCTCTCTCCAGGTTGGAAGTGAGATCCTGCCTCAAGTGGAGGAGTTTAAATACCTCGGGGTCTTGTTCACGAGTGAGGGAAAGATGGAGCGTGAGATTGACAGGCGGATCGGTGCAGCGTCAGCAGTAATGCGGGCTCTGTACCGGTCCGTTGTGGTGAAGATAGAGCTGAGCAGAAAAGCAAAGCTCTCGATTTACCGTTCAATCTACGTCCCAACCCTCACCTATGGTCAAGAGCTTTGGGTAGTGACCGAAAGAACGAGATCGCGGGTACAAGCGGCTGAAATCTGCAGGATGTCTGGACTCTCCCTTAGAGACAGGGTTAGGAGCTCGGACATCCGGGAGAGACTCGGAGTGGAGCCGCTGCTCCTCCATGTCGAGAGGAGCCAGTTGAGGTGGTTCGGGCATCTGGTTCGGATGCCTCCTGGACGCCTTCCTGGAGAGGTGTTCCGGGCATGTCCAACGGGGAGGAGGCCCCGGGGCAGACCAAGAACACGCTGGAGAATCTATATGTATCGACTGGCCTGGGAACGCCTCGGTATACCCCTGGAGGAGCTGGAGTCGGTGGCTGGGGAGAGGGAGGTCTGGGTTTCTTTGCTCCGACTGCTTCCCCCGCGACCCGGACCCGGATAAGTGGTGGATAATGGATGGAATGGATGGATGTTTACTGAAATTTCCAAATATAGTCAAGTGCCTTGTCTGTGTGTGTGTGATAAAAACAAAGGAACACTCTGCTGTTGCAGTGTTTACGTACAACACGATCAAACTTTATTCACAAGACTGCAGCATTTCAGTACTGAGAGAGAGAGAGAGAGAGAGAGAGAGAGAACAAAATAAATTCTGCAAAACTCCTGGTTTCTATCTACAGTCAGAAAAAGTGTGAAAACCAAACACACACACACACACACACACATACACACGTGTGGTCCTATTTATCTTCAGGTGATACATGGTATGGCACCACAACACACCTCTTCATCTGTTAGTTCTGAAGCCCAGTATCAGGATGAGAAATAACCCGTCCACTGTTTGGTCCGCTGTTGACATTAGATGTTACTGTTATATCTGCGCATGCTGTAATTCAGGCAAATGGTTTAGGCTTAAACTGGATGGAGATTATCTAGTTAAACTGGTGATCTAATGCAGCTTTTCCTTGGCTTAGTGAAAGTTATATCCGTGGCCTAATGAATATGTTTATGTTTATCTGAGTGTGTGAATGTCTCTGAGATGTTTGTTCAAACATGAAAAAGGATTCTGTGTACATCACAGTGACTTCAATACTCAGATATATAGCTCTCATCAATGCCTCCCCAAAACTGGGTCTACACTAACAGCATGCAAGGAATATAGCCACAAGATTAAAGCCACCTCATTGTTTCTGCAATCGCCGTCTGTGTTATCAGCTCCAATGGCCATGAAGTTTGTACTTTGTAGTTCTAAAATTACAGACTGTAGTCCATCTGTTGCACTGAGCTGCAGTGACACTGCCGTGGTGGTGGTGTGTTAGTGTGTGTTGTGCTGGTGTAGAGTGGATCAGACACAGCAGTGCTGCTGGAGTTTTTAAACCCCTCAGTGTCTGGACCGAGAACAGTCCACCGACCGAAAACATCAAGCCGACAGCGTCCTGTGTCACTGATGAAGGACTAGAGGACGAGCGACACACACTGTGCAGCGACAGATGAGCTACTGTCTCTGACTCTACATCTACAAGGTGGACCAACGAGGGAGGAGTGTCTCACAGAGTGGACAGAGAGTGGACACAGGGTTTAAAAACTCCAGCAGCACTGCTGTGTCTGATCCACTCACACCGATGCAGTAAACACTAACAAACAAACTAAGAACGCCTTTAATCTTACGGCTGATCGTTGTAAACCAATGTGGAAATGGAGTAAAATCAATGTAAATTACATTTTTGTTTTCAGCATCTTCTTCATTTGTGACTATACAATATAACTTTCCCTTTCTGAGCAATCGAAAGCTTAAATGACCTATCCATAAACAACTAATAAAATACATTTGACAATGATTAAAGAAAGGCAGAATGGATTATACTTCATGGTCTAAAGTGTGATGAACAGTGAAATGCACATTCTCATATGCATATTAAACAATATGATTAATATAGTCCACACATTTAAAACAGAGAGATCTATATCTTCATAGTGTCTGCACTACAGAACACATCGCAGAGAGCGGGAGGGGGGCTTTACCTTTATACAACACTCAGAGAAAGAGAGAGAGAGAGTGAAAGAGAAGAAAAGAGAGAGGGATAATGTTTTTTTTCTTGTCTTTCTCCTCTGTTTCTCACTGAGGCAGGACTTTAAGGATGGCGTTCACCTCCTCGGCTACCGCCGTCAGCGCAAACTCAAACTGCTCCTGAGACACGAAGAAATCAGGGTTACAGTAAACATTCGTTCATTACGGAGGGTTGTATTCCTCTACGCTGTGAGAGTTACGGCCCCTGGCACCAGCCACACATGTATTGATTAGAGGCTTGATATGTAACAGTGTGTTGGCTTAAAATCCATTAAACCTCCTGAGATACTACAATGCAATAAAATACACAACTGTGTGTTATTTATTTAAAATTGTATAGGAAATGTCGAATGCAATCAAAAAAGTGATGTCCCAGAATCGTTGGTGTAAAGACTAAAACACTAATGCAGCAGATGGGAACACAATCCTAATTGATACATATTAGTCAATAGTCCAGGGTTTCTCTAACTTCTTTCAGGCCACCTGTATTTTGTCCTTTGGTTTTTATTGTGACTCAGGAAACACAAATGTTTACTACATTGTTAGATGAATATAACTTCTTGATACTACTATTACGGTGGCGCAGCAGGTAGTGTCACAGTCACACAGCTCCACGGACCTGGTTGTGGGTTCGATTCCTGCTCCAGGTGACTGTCTGTGAGGAGTGTGGTGTGTTCTCTCTGTGTCTGCGTTGGTTTCCTCCAGGTGACTGTCTGTGAGGAGTGTGGTGTGTTCTCCCTGTGTTTGCATGGGTTTCCTCCGGGTGACTGTCTGTGAGGAATGTGGTGTGTTCTCCCTGTGTCTGCGTGATTTTCCTCCAGGTGACTGTCTGTGAGGAGTGTGGTGTGTTCTCTCTGTGTCTGTGTGGGTTTCCTCCCACGCTGTGTTCTCCCTGTGTCTGCGTGGGTTTCCTCCGGGTGACTGTCTGTGAGGAGTGTGGTGTGTTCTCTCTGTGTCTGCGTTGATTTCCTCCAGGTGACTGTCTGTGAGGAGTGTGGTGTGTTCTCTCTGTGTCTGTCAGGGTTTCCTCCCACGCTGTGTTCTCCCTGTGTCTGCGTGGGTTTCCTCCGGGTGACTGTCTGTGAGGAGTGTGGTGTGTTCTCTCTGTGTCTGTGTGGGTTTCCTCCCATGCTGTGTTCTCCCTGTGTCTGTGTGGGTTTCCTCTGGGTGACTGTCTGTGAGGAGTGTGGTGTGTTCTCTCTGTGTCTGCGTGGGTTTCCTCCGGGTGACTGTCTGTGAGGAGTGTGGTGTGTTCTCCCTGTGTCTGTGTGGGTTTCCTCCGGGTGACTGTCTGTGAGGAGTGTGGTGTGTTCTCTCTGTGTCTGTGTGGGTTTCCTCCGGGTAACTGTCTGTGAGGAGTGTGGTGTGTTCTCCCTGTGTCTGCATGGGTTTCCTCCGGGTAATTGTCTGTGAGGAGTATGGTGTGTTCTCCCTGTGTCTGCATGGGTTTCCTCCGGGTAATTGTCTGTGAGGAGTATGGTGTGTTCTCCCTGTGTCTGTATGGGTTTCCTCCGGGTGACTGTCTGTGAGGAGTGTGGTGTGTTCTCTCTTTGTCTGTGTGGGTTTCCTCCCACGCTTCAAAAACACACGTTGGTAGGTGGATTGGTGACTCAAAAGTGTCTGTAGGTGTGAGTGTGTGAGTGAATGTGTGAGTGTGTGTCGCCCTGTGAAGGACTGGCGCCCCCTCCAGGGTGTGTTCCTGCCTTGCGCCCAATGATTCCAGGTAGGCTCTGGACCCACCGTCGCCCTGAACTGGATAAGGGCTACAGATAATGAATGAATGAATGATACTACTATTACAAAATTCAGAATTAGGGTAAACCCCAGTTTCCTGGGAGTAGGGGGTCTCAGATCTTTTTGGGAAATTAACTAAAAAATGACAGAATTGTCTTCTTTAAAAACTATGATAACACATGTATTATTTTAGTTTAATGTAGTTTTAATGCATCATGACACTTCTCTTCATAACGAGCATAAAACATCACTAGTCAATGCCTCTGTAGGTAGCTGGTTAATATCCAATTCCACCTTAAATGATGAATCAATTACATTCTAGTGCCTGAGGATGCTGCAAGATTTAAGGTGGAAGCTTTTAAAAAAAATAAAATAAATAATAATAATAAAAAAGAAATAAGAAGCTGAATTCAGTTTGACATCCCAGAAGAGTTAGGAGTGGGTGATTATTATAGGATGGTTGAACAGCTGTGCCCCTCTGATATCACTGCAGACTGGTGCACAGCTACTAACAGTGCACCGCTAGTAGCCTTTTCTTTATTTGTGTTCTGATGAGGGGTCTCGGTCTTAAAGGGACGTCCCAGTCCGTGGGGGATGTTTTAACCACTACACCGTGGATGACACTCGAAAACAAGGGGCTGGGGTAAAAATAAGCGATGAACAGCAGCAGTTGGCCTCACTGCACTCTCTGGGTCACAGTGATACATAAACCCTGTTCATGTTTGTTTTTTAAAAACCCTGGACCAGTCTGTACACCCCTTAGCCTGTGTGTGTGTGTGTGTTTACCTTTGTTTGAACCATGCCTGGTCTTTGATCTCTTAGGTGCTCCAGTGTAGCAGCAATATCAATCTCTTTAGCACCTACACACACATAATACATTATATTATTTTACCGTGATTTTTATTATTTCATGTGTGTTAAATGATTAATAATCAATCACAATTAATCACAGTTGTTTTATTTGCTGAAGTCTGGTCACAAATTGTAGATATTTCTGTTTAAATTCAGTGCACTTAGTTACATTCAGGAACATTATTTTAAACCTGACTCATGTTTGTGCAGCAGAACATCTCCAAGACGTGGAGTAGTTTCTTTACAGACCTACACAGACCATTTCCAAATTTGAATTCCATTTTGACATTACGTCTCGTACGAGTGATTCGTGGATTTGAACATTTGTAGCTGTCTGCTGTGTACGGTGCCTTCACACAAGACAACGCAAAGACGGAGCGGTAGACGCATGCCTCTCTTCCTCTTTCAGAGTAAAAAACCTGGCGGTCACAAACCTTTGGGTTATGTAATGTATAATACTGCTATCTGGATCCAGCTCACCGTTGACATTATCTGTTTCTGGAATTCAATTCCCACTCACTCACAGACTGCCATCAGTTCCTCATCTGTTCTCACCTTTAGCCATTTTATTGAGAACCATGTCGATCAGTATATACGTCCCAGTCCTTCCAGCTCCATCACTGACGGAGGGAGAGAGTGGGTAGGGAAGTGGGTGGAGAGAAAGAAACAATGTGAATGACATGCTAATCCCGTGTGTGTGTGTGTGTGTGTGTGTGTGTGTGTTTACTTACCTGCAGTGTACGATGATGGGGCATGACCTTCCTCTGTAGCATTTATTCACTTTTCTGTAAGAGATAGCACACACACACACACACACACACACACACAGTGTCAAACACCTTTACGACATAAAATGAATTTTATTTATTTCCGTAGTTCCTTACAATAGAACACATGAGGACACACACACACAAATCTTCTCTCTCTCTCTCACACACACACACACACAAACATGATTTCTCTCTCTCTCTTTCTCTCTCTCTCTCTCTCTCTCTCTCTCTCACACAGAGAATAGAGTTGAAGAGAGAGCATGAGACCAGAGAGAGAGAGAGAGAGTCCACCGTTACCATGTGCACCAGTGAGGAAGGAAAGAGGAGACTGAGGAGAGTGAAAAGAGGTCAGCACAGCGCCCCCTAAAGGAGAGAGAGAAAGAGAAAGAGAAGAGAGAATTGGGGTAATTTCCCAAGGTTCACTTGGATGTGGGGTCACGATTGTCAGTGATCACTTTTGTGACTATGCAACTGGGGTCAGAGTTCACAAGCTGCATCAGCACAAAAATGACACTGGCAACCGCTCGAACCAACGAGGGGGGATACGGGGGGAGAGAGAGAGAGGGGGGGGGGGGTAAGGGGGAGGGAGGTGGGTTTGGAGAAGAGAGTCTGGGAGTGTGAGGAAGAAAGAGAGGGGAAGAAGTGATAGAGTTTGGGGGAGGGGGAGAAAAGTGGGAGAGGGAAGGGAATAAAAGTGGGGGAGAAAGTAGAAGTGAGAAGAGGGGAAGACAGAGAAAGTCAGGCTCTGATACCAATGTGCACTTTCTAACAATAAATGCACATGGATCAGGGCACTCACACACACACACACACACTCAGGTGTGTATCTGCGTACGTTCAGTAGAACCTGGTTGGCCTCAGGTGTTTGTCTGTGTGGATGGTGTGTGTGTGTGTGTGTGTACCTGCGCAAGTCCAGCAGGACCTGGTTGGTCTCAGGTGTGTGTTGGCTGATCCAGGTGTGGTAATGGAACTGAGTGACTGTTCGACTCTCGTTGGTCTGCATGTTCTTCAGGTAAAAACTACGCACCAGAAAATCCTCACACCACACATGCTCTGAAACAAGGTTTACCTACACACACACACACACACACACACACACACACACACACACACAATATAAAAAGAGAATAATTAAAAACACAGAACAGTGTATAATGTCATATTGTCATCAGAAAACAAAAAAGCTGCGCTTCAGCGGTGCTCTTCTGCGAGATCAGCTTCTGGATTTTAACGTAGTGCAGTTTAACCTTCAAAAGCATTCCACAATCATAGATTATCACCCGCTCCTAACTCTCTGTGATATGACACTGAATTCAGCTACTTATTCCGCGATAGTCCAGCTCCGCCTTAAACTTTGCTATAGCCACTGGCACTAGAATGTAACTGCTTCACTATTTAAGGTACAACTTGAAATTAGCAAACATTAGTGATGTTTTATGCTTGTTATGAAGATCAGGGACATAATGCATTGCAGCAATGATAATCGTAGTTTATTGAAGGAGAAAATACTGATATTTGTGGCTTCTTTTGGGTGCTTGCCCTGCCTCTCGGTGCGGATTCACAAGGCCTTCATTGCCCTTCGTTTGAAGAGATTGGTGGAGGCCCCAGGATTTTCCTTCCAAAGTGTGTCACAGAAAGTGAGCAGCGGAGCTGGGAGAGGACCATTCCAGAGCAGCTCTCCATTCACTCCCATTCATTTTTGAAACAATAATAAAGTCATTTCCGAGGCATTTCCGATTATGACCCGGCCCTGGTTCTCTAACTAATGCCAACCTGAGCACAGCAGGCTCTCACTGACTTTACTCCATTGTGTGTGTGTGTGTGTGTGTGTGTGTGTTATACCTCATATATATGGTACAGATTGGAACCCTCGTCTGGCCAGTAGTGGTAACACTGTTTAACTCCACTCTCTGTCAAAGGGGTCAGCATCACGATCACCACACAGCCACTCTCCCACACCATCTACACACAAACATACACACATTAAATACACATTATACAAACACACTCAGGTGTACACATACATACACACAGCTTTACCTGCCAGAAGTCAGCTACAGTGGAGGGCAGTGGACCCTGAGTGGCAATGTATGCAGGGTTCCTGGGGTCATGATCCATCTGAGAAATACACACGAACGCACACACACACACACACACACGCACACGCACACACACACACACACACACACACACACACAGACAACCACACACCATCACCACAGTACCCCTTACAGCAGTGTAATTAGTATATACACCATCCATCGCAGAATACTTGGAAAACGAGCATTTAAGTATGCTGTAGTTTACAGTGTGTAGTGTACTGAAGTGTGAAGTGTACTGAAGTGTGTAGTGTGTTGTGTGTGTTATGTGAAGTTTGTAGTGTGTAATGTGTGTTTTGTTAAGTGTGTACTGTGTACTTACAATAGGGCTGGCATTGATGTAGTCAGAGTTGCCTTGGCTGTTCTCCACTTTAAGACAAATCCTAGAATGATCATCTGAAACACACACACACACACACACACACACACACACACACACACACACACACACACATGCGGACACATGTTTGGTTTGAAGTAGCTGAGGAGTTTGTTTGTCTGTGTGTGTGTGTGTGTGAGACTCACAGGGTATAACAGTGCTGACCCGGTTCTTCTTGATGTTGCAGTCTCTCTGGCCGATGCTGCAAGTGTTGGGTTCAGCTTGATATGCACACAAAGCTTCCCACTCCTTCTCCAAACGGTTCTTATTCTTCAGGTGATCCTCCATATACGACTACACGGAGAGAGCGGGAGACACACACACACACACACACACACACACACACACACACACAGAGATATGGGGGCAGAGAAAGCAAAAATTGCTCTACTGCACGTGGCAACACAATTGCAGTTTGTGTGTGTGTGTGGGTGTGTGTGCATGTGTGAGAGGTGTGAAGGTGTACCAGTATCATGTGTCCAGTGGAGATGTCCATGTTGGAGTGGGCGGGTTCTTCACTCCAGGAGGAGGTGCTTGTACGAGTGGAGGGGCTTGGGATTGGCCCATCACTCAGCTGTGATGACACGCTGTTTATGCGAGACGAGTGACGAGGCTCCGCCCTCTCCACCGGAGGCTTCACCGCCATTCGCTGCCTACACAACTCCTAAAGACACAGAACAGGAGTGAAGAGTGTGTAGTGTAGAAGTACAAGATATAATTTATGAACCGTGTTGTGCCACACAATGCCCCTAGTGGCCATGAATGTCTGGCTTTTATATGATGCATTTGAACACACACAGACAGGTGAGAGCTCGGGGTGAATACTCTTTCCCATCACTTGCTTCTGTTTATTATCTGAGGTAACAGAGCTTATATATATATATGCATGCACACACACACACACACACACACACACACACACACACACACACACACACACTCATAATACATTCAGCTCCCAGTACCTGGTATGTGGCAGTGGCCTCAGTTGCTGGATCAGTAGCAAGGTTAGTGAGTTTCTCTTTGAGTTTGTGATGTGAGCGATGGCGGAGGCAGTAGATGACGCTGGACACCACCAAGACGCAGATGATGCAGACGATTGAGATCACTGTAAGAATCAGGAACTTCAGAGACTCAGAGCGGCTATATTTAGTAGGAATCTGACTCAGCTTAGACCTCTACAGGGAAGAGAGTGAGAGAGAGAGAGAGAGAGAGAGAGAGAGAGAGAGAGAGAGAGAGAGAGAGAGAGAGAGAGAGAGAGAGAGAGGAAGAGAGAGACAGAGACAGAGAGAGAGACAGAGACAGAGACAGTGAGAGAGAGGGAGGGAGGGAGGGAGAGAGAGTTTATCACCAAAGCTTAAAAAGATTATCACCAAATGTTCTTAAAGCATGTTACTGTGAGTAACGTCACGGCTGAGACTCTAATATGGGGCTGGGGGTAAAATTAGGACGATTGTAAGGTCCTGTGGGGCCCTATAAACAGTTTGTGTTGAGGCTCAGAGAAGCGCTGAAAATGAGCCATGAGAAGCACACATTCCCCCTCCCCAGCTTCACTGAAAGCACAGCATACACACACTCCCACCCCTCTGAAAACACACTGCACACACACACTCCAACTCTGCTCATATTTGAAGTTCCACAGTTACAGACTGACAGGACCCCTACAGAGCAGGTGTGATGTGGTGGTGGATCATTCTCAGCGCTGCAGTGACACTGACGTGGTGGTGGTGTGTTAGTGTGTGTTGTGCTGGTGTAGAGTGGATCAGACACAGCAGTGCTGCTGGAGTTTTTAAACCCTGTGTCCACTCTCTGTCCACTCTGTGAGACACTCCTCTCTTGTTGGTCCACCTTGTAGATGTAGAGTCAGAGACAGTAGGTCATCTGTCGCTGCACAGTGTGTGTCGCTCGTCCTCTAGTCCTTCATCAGTGACACAGGACGCTGTTGGCTGGATGTTTTTGGTCGGTGGACTGTTCTCGGTCCAGACACTGAGGGGTTTAAAGTCTCCAGCAGCACTGCTGTGTCTGATCCACTCTACACCAGCACAACACACACTAACACACCACCACCACGTCAGTGTCACTGCAGCGCTGAGAATGATCCACCACCACATCACACCTGCTCTGTGGTGGGGGTCCTGAGCGCTGAAGGACACTAAAATTGCAGGACTACAGAGGAAAGAGGAGAGTCATCACTTACATCAGTAACTCCTGCCTCTACTATCGTGAGTCTGGCTTCTTTCTCCAGGGCATCCTTCTGATGAACTGATTACACACACACACACACAGATATGTATAGGCACACAGTGCGATAACAATGTGCACTTTTTTTCACGGGAACTGTGTGTTTATATTTGTGTGTGTGTGTGTGTGTAATATTCATTTACCTGCCACATTGGCGACATCAGTTGTGGTGACATTCTGAGAATTTGGGTGCACTTGAAATGTTACAGCTGGTCCAACAACACTGCACACACACACACACACACACACACACACACAGACACACACAAGAAATTTCTCATGGATCATTTCAATATTCAGTTGTATTGATTTCTAATTTGTAATAAGTGCCTGAAATGTCCTTATTCATAAACAAAAAACATACAAACAAACTCTCTCTCTCTCTCTTTCTAACACACACACACACACACACACACTCACGAGAGCTCAAGAAAGTCAGTCATCTGGATCTTTGCTCTGCGAGCCACCAGCTCCATGAGGTGAAGACCCTGATCTGTGGGAAGAGAACTAGGGGAGAGAGAGAGAGAGAGAGAGAGAGAGAGAGAGAGAGAAGAAAGGAGATCAGTAATCATTGAGCTGTCTATATTTTGTTTATTTCTGAATGAGTTTGGATCTTAGGGGGAGGAGAGACTCACTCAGTATCTGTAATGATGTATCCATAGACGTCATCCTTGGTGCTGCTCTGAACGTCCAGCTGAAGCTCTTGTATTTTCATGTCTTTGCGGAGAGGAGTGACATCCTCCTCGAGGACTGTGGAGGGCGCTATTGCAGCAGCCTGTACCCAGCCTTCCACCTCCTCCACCTGCTCCATTGCCTTCTTCTGTAGCCCCAGGTCTCGCTGTGTAGTTTTACTGCGCACCGTCTCCACAGAGATGCCCTGCGCTTTCACCGCAGGCCCCGCCTCTGAGAGGGTGGTCTTATCCAGGTAATCCAGCAGCTTCCCCAACAAACCGATTTCCTTCCAAACAGTATGTATATTGATTTTATAACTTTAGAATTACAGCACTCTTTGGCCTGAGAGGTGCTTCCTCAAACTGGAGATCAGACAAATACATCTGGCAATACGTCAAGGAGTCCTTTCCTGTAAATAATCTTTTTGAGCCACAGACAGAAGCTACACCACTCTGAACACAGCTCCAGAAAACACACAGATGGAGCACTTTCTTCTTTTATTTCCTATTATTTATTAATATAACATGGGCTTAAAAACTCCAGCAGCACTGCTGTGTCTGATCCATTCGTACAAGAGTAACACATAATAACACACTGCCACATTAATGTTACTGCAGTGCTGAGAATGATCCGTCACCTGGGGGTTCTGACCATGGAAGAACAGAATGAGAGTGTGCTGATAAAGCATGAGCATGCACAGCAAAAGATACAGTACAACTACTATAACTAAAAACAAAGTGGGAATTTTAATAGAAAATCACAAAAGTCAAAATACCTTGCGGTCTGCCGCAGACCTCTCTTCTTCCTTCATTTGCTTTTCTGAAAGAGAAAAAAAACACCATGTACACTGTCAGAAAAACAGCCATTGTGGTGGTACCTTTTCCTGTCACTGTAGTGGTACCCTCAAGTTACATAGACTGTACCTTTAGTTAGGGGATGTAATTGTACTTTATTCTGTTATAACTGTAGGTTTTAAAATTGTGCTGATTTCATACGCCCCGTTTCATCTCCATGCCTTTCATTCTTTCATTATTTATTCATTGTCTGTGACCCTTATCCAGTTCAGGGCAGCAGTGGGTTCGGAGCTTACCCGGAATCACTGGGTGCAAGGCAGAAACACCAGGGGAGGGGGTGCCAGTCCTTCACAGGGTGACACACACTCACACCTACGGACACTTTTGAGTCTCCAATCCACCTATCACCGTGTGTTTTTGGAGTGTGGGAGGAAACCGGAGCCCCCGGAGGAAACCCATGCAGACACAGAGAGAACACACCACACTCCTCACAGACAGTCACCCAGAGGAAACCCATGCAGACACAGGGAGACAACACCACACTCCTCACAGACAATCATCTGGAGGAAACCCACGAAGACACAGGGAGAACACACCACAATCCTCACAGACAGTCACCCGGAGGAAACCCACGCAGACACAGGGAGAACACACCACACTCCTCACAGACAGTCACCCGGAGGAACCCTACGCAGACACAGGGAGAACACGCCACACTCCAGTATGTAAGGAAGAATATATGGAAGAGAACATCACCACAGTGATGTTCCTGCACTGTACTTTTATTTCTGAGAGTGTGATCTTAAAATCTAAAGATGTAGTTGTGTGTTCAAACTTGCTCTTCCATTATGTCCACCAGTCTGGATTAGAAATTGCGGCATCCTGTTTGCGTCTGAAAATACATCTCACCATCTTTATGTGTTTTACCTTCCACAGGTGAGCTGCTCTGAAACTGCTGGTCGAATGGTGAATTGTCTTCACTCTGCTGCTTTGACGTTTCTGAGGTTTCATTCTGTTTTTCTGAAACAGCTTTTGGCTGTTGGTCTTTAAGATCCTGGTCTTCAGGTTTCGCGTCTCCAGTCTGCAGTTCCCCAGTCTGTTCGTCCTCTTCCTCCAGGTCCCGAGGTTTATACCCTTGCTCTTCTTGCCGTTCCACGGTCTGTAGGGCATCAGCGATGAGGGCAGACAGCTCGTCCAGATCGGCTGCGCTCAGACTTTCCACATCCACGTTGTGCTTCCCGACGTTCCTCAGAACATTTCTGATAAAGTTCTCTGTAAAAGAAGAGTGAGTCATTAGGGAACACAGAAATACGTATGATCTCACACTGCAGAAACTGCAAGGCCATTACATCAACACAGAATTGGTTATTATTCGCTGTTCAATTAAAAACATGTTTGTGGATGTTTAGTTACTGCATCATTTGAACACTGTGCAGCTGTTCTTCACACTGTGCGAATATTTAATGACAAATGACCAATAGAAACGCTCTGAAATTACTAAATAAATAATATATTTTTATACTGAATTCCACTGAAAGTTAAGCAGGTTTTTCTCTGCTCCTGTAAAGTTACTATTGTGGAAGATACATGTTTTTCATTGGTCAGTGACGATATGTAAATAAACTAAGTGAAAAAATGATGCCATAATTAAAGACATCTGATAACACTGGATGGACTCGTCTCAATCAGGGAATCAGCAAAGACATGGTTAATGATTTAATCCATAGACAATTGATCCTGTCATGAACCTATGGCAACAGATGAGAGGGAGACTCTACCATCTACAGGAGTGAGAGGGTCTCTGACAGAGTTCTGTGGAGATCCTCCTCTCAGGAAGACTGTGTCTAATTTGGGGCGCCCCCCATCCTCAGGGTTAAGTGGTACATTCTGAGAAATTTCTGAGAAATGTACTGCTTCAGGATGGTGACGAGGAGGTCCAGTCCGTCCTGCTTCAGCGCCGGGGCGTACGCTGGGTCGCTCTGGTACTGTGTAAGATCGGGGAAAGATGCCAGAGCGTAAGGTGATTCTGGAGTGAATTCTGGAGGAGAGGAGTCCACTTTATATCTGGATTTTCCAAAACGATAGTAGTCCTGGGGCTGTAAGGATTTCATACGGCCAACCTACACACAAGCAACAAACAGAAGAGTAAACACAAACACTGCAAATAAATAACACACACACACACACACACCACACACATACCTCACTCCCTGCTTTAGGCAACAGACCCATATGAAGCAGGTATTTCTTCAGGCTCCTGCTTAGCTCAGCCTCCAAAGGTTTCAGTCTTCCGTCTCCCACAGCAGCAGCTGGGATCATAGTTCTACAGAGAAAAAGGAGGGTATAATAACATTATTAAATAATTACTAAAATACATTGTCACATGAAGCTGTATATCAGAGAAACACTAATTTTGTGGTTTTCTGTCAGTGGTAGATTTCTCTCAGCATTTACATCATGTGCTGATGCTTTGCAAAAAAAAAAAAAAACATGAATGAAGCAATAGTTCAACAACTGGGATCTAATTCAAAACAGCTATATTTGATGTTCACTTCCTGTGCTTTTATAAACACATGTGTCTAATACCTTGACTCAGGTGGTTTTCGGGAGATCTTGCGTAGGTTGGAGAATTCTTTAGACAGAACCTGCTGAGTGACATCATCCTCCAGGTTAGACCTGAGAAAAGACAAGAAAAGTCCATAGTTATAATAAAAATATTGGTGTCAATTGAGGGCGGCACGGTGGCGCAGCAGGTAGTGTTGCAGTCACACAGCTCCAGGGGCCTGGAGGTTGTGGGTTCGATTCCAGCTCCGGGTGACTGTCTGTGAGGAGTGTGGTGTGTTCTC